>NC_056743.1:1643285840-1643388340 GCF_019279795.1 Protopterus annectens | reverse complement strand
TTGTCCGGTTTGATTCTCAGCTAGAGTGTCTTCTGCGTGAAGACATGCGTGAATGGGCGTACCTTCGTTGAAGGTTGTGCGTCAGGGCTGGCAACTCGGCACGTAAAAATCAACTGCCAATCATTAGCAGACCGGAGTTCTGCTGTGGCGACCCCTAATATATATATATATATATACATACACACACACACACGAGAGAGAGATAGCTACTGTCTGAAAGGAAGAAACTCTGCAGTGCAGTGCACAGTGGTCTAACATAAGCAGTAATCCTATTTCCTTCAGTTCTTACCTGCTTACTGGCTAGTCTGTTATTGTTACAATGCTGAATGCTGAATTTATTTTGTACTATTGCAAGACATTGGTAAGAAATAACCTTTATATCTTGGCTATGTATGAGCTACTTACGAAAATCAATAAATAAACAAAAGTTAAAACAAGGAAACACATTAAACTTAAGAATACATTCAAAGTTGTTTACATGTTCCCTGATCTGAATCATGTCCTTACCCATTTCTACAGCACATGTGTAAAGTATGAAGTTAAACTTTTTCTTCTAATTTTGTTGGCTTTATACTGAGCTGGGTTCTTATGAGCCGTATGCAAAATTTCCACCCTCACTTCTCATCTCAGTGCAGAATGTATTATGACTGCACCTCCTACAACAACATTCCTTTTGTTGCCTGGTGTTCTTTTGGATCTATGCAGTCAGTGTTATTTTAACTTTGGTTTGAGAAACTATTGAAAAAATATTGCTAATGTGCTGTAATTCATTAGCTATTATTTCTGGGGTACTTCTAATGTAAAATTGATGAATATTTCTTGAGCATTTTCCCACAATAACATGAAATATTAAAAAGCTTACACTGCAATAAATATAATGTCTATGTGTGTATGTGTGCTAAACAGAAACATATATAAAAACAAACAAGCAAACAGATCACTCTGTATTTGTCTTTTTCAGGTGGCTTAGTGGGTAAGTGTTGGTACTGTAGGGATTCTGTGTTCAAAACTTTTAAGGGCTTTTTATTTACCATACCTATGAACTATATAGCTAAACAAATATATACAAAAATCCTCTTTTGCTCTTAAATTACAAACTATTTCAATTATATAAAAATGCATTATAAATACTATTTCAGAAACTGGGCGCACTAGCTATTGTAATTTTAAATCAGCATTATTTATAGGCTGTAATCTGATTCTTTGTTTAACTTTTTTAATTAGTAAAGTTAATTTAGACCACAAGTCTTTCTTCAAACATGATCTAAAGGAGCATGAAAATCCATCTTCCTCAGGGTCATATGGTTTACACGTAGTTGTTGACAGTTTTGCAGGTCAGCAGGTTACCTATTATGCTAAACCATCTTCAAAATAAGGTTCCGGAAATGAGTCGTGTAATGTATTTTTTTGTCTAACTAACTGTCAGCAGTTTCAGAAAATCAGTAACCTTGACATACTTCAACAACTTCTTTTGTTTAGTGGAATGAAAAGTGCCCACTTTGGATGCCAGAATACTGTAGGAAACAAAAAAAATAAGTATGTCCATTGCCACTGGATTCACTGTGTGCCTATTCAAAACTGATTCCCATCCCATCTCCAGCAGAAGGTGCTTTCAATTATTTTACTTTGCTAGATTTATAATTAAAAGCCTCTTGTTTGGCATGATAAGTTTTCAGTGGTCAAAAGCTCAGTTCAGTTTTATACAAAAATATTTTTTTGTTGGATGCAATGTACTTGTTACCTGTATAGTTTTACCTTGTAGTGGTGGGAAATGCTGCTCAAAAAGAAACAGGGCAAAAAGAAAGGAGAAGAACAATTGTTCCATTGTAACATCTTGTGTAATGATGAGGTTAGTTTACAAAATGGAGATCTAAAATGGTTTAATTCTTTTTATTCCTTTACCCTTCCCCCAGTTGTGTTTCCGTGTTTCAAAAACCACTATCAGCAGCAAAGAAATAATGAAAATTTTACTTTATTCCTACTTCCCTTTTCTGATGGCTAGATTTCTTTTTAGTCAAATTATGTGCAAACCAGAAATGCATGTGACGTGTATGATCCTCATTAATGCAGCTTCATTTCCCAAAAGTAACATACCACAAAATGCATCTGTGCACTTCTTAAAGTACCCTTATAGTGCAGCTGTTAATATTATGAGCACACTACTTGGATGAGTGCTTCAAAGTTTAACTGTGAATCCCTTTAGTTAATCTTTTTGACAGAAATGCCATATAGAAAATCCAAGTAGAGCTGCAGTGTAAAAGCAGCCTTTCTGTCTGTAGAAATGCAATAAGAGTTCCTTAAGTGTGCCAGCTAGACAGAGAGAGACAAACAGCCAGACAGATAGAAGACAGAAAATATATAATGAGAAGGGGATTATAAAGTAAATGCAGTAAGAGAGGGTGGTAGGTCCAGATAAGGTCATAAAAACTATACAATTATAGAACATAAACAGATAGGCAATAGGTGAATACCACAGAGAAAAACACTGGTTATAATATCCAGTACAGAATTTGGTTTGGAGGTGAGATCTTTATTAGGCGTCATTTACTGTACCACTGTATTTAAGGTGGAAGGGTCTGAAAGCATGGATGACTGACATGCAGCAGATAGAGATAATGCAATTTCTGTGTGAGAAGACCCAATTTAAGTACTTTTAGTCATACTGCTATGACAGACTTCCTAAACACAAAGGCAGAGTTTACAGAAGTAAAAGAGGAGTTATCCTACATAATCAGAAAAGAAGAAGTAAAAAATGAAAATGCAAATATCAGTCTGCCACACCCTACAGTACATTGACTGTTGATTATATTTTTACAGCAAGCACTCGCTTTTCATACGGTAACCTCTGAGTACTGTTATCTGATTGGGTCTATGTTTAATCATCAAACAGCACATTCATCAGACAGCCATTCATCAAACTCTAATCATCAAAACCTCCTTTATTCGAAAGGCCATATCATCATAAATATTTACATCAAACAATAACAGTTGGCCAGCATAAAGGAAGTGGGATGTAGTGCTTACTTATTGGTAACTTAGATATAAGGAAACCTGCCCTTTTCCAACTTTAGTGTGATCTCAGAGTTGGTATATATAATTAGCAGGGGGGGGCTAGAGGAGTTCACTGGACACATTATATGGGTGGCTGTGACCCCCACCCCCTCATTATTTATATATACCAACTCTGAGATCACACCACAGATGGGAAAGGGTACATTTCCTTATACCTAAGATACAGATAAGTAAGTACTATGTCTCGCTTCTTTTATATTGGCCAACTATTATCATTCAATGTAAATCTTTACAATGATATGGCCTTTTGATTAAATGAAGTGTCAATGATTAGTGATCAATGAATGGCCATTCGATGAACATGCTGTTCAATGATTAAGCATAGACCCAATGGGATTATCTCAGCTTGAGTCACAGTGTGTACTGTCACATGATTGGATTATCTCATCTTAAATGACAGTCATTTGAGCATAAGAACGCCAGTAGGCAAGGCAGTTGCTTGTGTGCTGTTGCTTGTTTCATATATGATTGAGATCATAGAGCTTGTTTGCTATTGTCTAAAGAATTGATTAATAGAGCAATCTCATGGAGAAATAGTGAATACAGATTTTACTCTGGCTATGATCAATGTTTTTCCAAGGTGTAGTGACCAGAGGATCAAAATAATAAAGTGAATGAGATACTGAGTGGTTTGTCCTGCTGTAAAAATGTTTTTTTTTTTTTATGTGTCATTTGCTCATAATAGAATATGCTGAAATGTATGCATTAAGAGAAATGAGTATGATGAAGTTGCTGTTTATGCGACATAGTAAACTTTTCTTATTTGAGATCAAATGTACAAAAGAGACAGCAGTGCCTCAGAGAAAGTGAACAACATAGTTGAATCTCGGATGTGTCACAATACTAAAGGTTAGTGGAGAAGAGAAGGAGCGTCTTCCTAATTCATCACCTTTTGACATCATTTCCAGTGCAATCTGTGTAAAGGATTCCACAGTGAAGTCAATAAAGGAAGTTTGGCACCTGAATCCTCTGTAATTCATACCAATGTGAATATTGCTGGAAAGAACTCTTAGTAGTATAATCATTTCTTAGGCATATAATACTGAATGAGATATTAGAAAATACAAGGAAAGGCATGAAGTGAATCCTCAGGGTAGTTATAGCAGCAGCTCAGAAGATGGAGATTTACATCTGGTGGTGAATACCCTGTCTAGAAATGAAATAAGAGTAATAGAGGAAAGATTAGTTGAATATGAATAGGGTTTTGATAGAAGACATGCTCAGGGACCTTCTCAAATACATTAACTGTCAATGGAGAAGTGATACAGTCACACATTGAAGACACTGGCTACATATGGCCATTGCTTACATATGCAGCTAACTATATGGACCATGTAATTAATGGAAGTAAGATGTCTGAATAAATTGACAGTCGACAAAGAATGGCATAACAGCACATATGGTTGAAATGTAAATATATATTTCAGTATAAAAAGGCAAAATATTGATACTAAATTGAAATGTACAGTTGAAAAAATACTTTTCCAAACAATCTTCAACATACTGAAATACAGTATTTTTACCAAACATCAGTGTTCATTTAGATGTGGAAGGACATAAAATGCCCCTTTCTCCCTTATTGACTCTATTTTCATATCACTGTACTGGATTCTTGCAGAAGCCTTGCCTCATAGACCCAACAAAGACATTCAACCTGGTCAACCCTAATATTCTCATTAATTCCGTAATCCTTAACAATTTTGGCCCTAACACTTGATTCCAAACCCACATTTCAAGAACATATTTCAAAAACATAGGCAAAACCAGTCCTTTCATACAAGTTTTCAGTCACATGCCCCTCAAAGGTCTTTGTAAGCCCCTGCTCTTCACTTTCTTTTTGTATGACAATGACGTAGGCATGTTTTTCTCTATGACGTATAAGGCAAGCATTGTCAAGGGAGCTCCATAGACTACATAGCTGACAACATAGCAAACAGCTTGTATGAAGCTGTAGAAAATCCAAACCTATGCTGTTTAAGATCCAAGTTAGACTCCATTTATTTATGTAAAACTTTTGTCTATGTTCAGATATGTAGGTATTTATCTTAGCTCCCACTCTTTCTGTGTGCACCCACACTGACAAGTGCAGAATATAATTTTTTAAGAGCCTAGCCAACTATTGAAAAATGTACAGATTTCTTACTCCAGAGGCAAGACCTGACATGCACAAAGGCATCTAACTAGCACAACTTGATAGTTGTCTTCCTTGTTCAGCCTATACGTTATCCAAAAACCTGAATGACCTACACATCTTATCCATGCGGATCAAAAGAGCAATATTTTTTATCTCTAAACAGGTAACTAATAATAATAAGAATAAGAATAAGAATAATAAAAATTAACATAACATGAAACGTATAGAATAATATGGGTCAGGAATCAAAGAAAAATGCATTACATAAGACTTCTTATTAAGTCAGATTTGAACACTTCCAATCAAGTATATCCAAACCCATTAATTTGTTCCATTAGTATAAATGTGCAAATCAACTTTAACCATGAATAAGAAAAACCTCTATGGACAAGCATATAGACATATATGAACATATGAATATCTGTGCATGAGTTGAGCATCTTAAATTTCTAAAAGTAATGTGGTCCTATAGCAGATTAGGCTCTTAAGGTGACTACTTAAAGATCATGTACAGTCAATTTTTGTACATACTTGCAGTACTACTCTTTTTTTCTGGTATAAAACAATGGCTTCCCACTTTCCTGCACACAAACGTTGGCTCTCCACTGACTTATGAGGGAAGCACTTCCTGTCTTTGCATCATCACACTTGTCACTTTGGTGATGCAAAGTAGGATCCTCCCTGTTAGGGTTACCACCTGTCCCACTTTGCGAGGGACAGTCCCTCTTTGGGCAGTTGTGTCCTGACAAAAAATTGTAAAAATTGCAAATGCCCTGAGATTTTAGGACAAAATTATTTCCTATATTTTATGTAATAGTTGCATAAAACAGTTATTCTATATCTAAAATACCTAAATGTTATAAGAAACAGAATAAGCAACTAAAATGCTACAAGAATAAGCTTTTATTTAGTCAAAAAGGTCAAGTTCTAACCTTTGTACTGACCGTGGGTATGTGTTGGCCTGTAAAATGTGATGTTTGTACCAAAAATGTCCCACTTTGGCCATTTGAAAAGGTGGCAACCCTACTCCCTGTACTTCCTGTACTAGTAAGTTTGTTCACATTCCTGTTTTTTTTTTTTTTTGTAATCACAAACATTTTCTAGGCAAAACGAATTACAAGCTATGAAACACTAATATTTACCATTAGTGTCCGACTGTGATCTTCAGTGATCTGCTAGAAAATTGAAAGTTTTTACAAGGGATGGAGAGGGTAAAAAATATAAGGCAAAATTGAGGAGTTCTGCAAACATCATGGAATGATGAAAGGTAGGCTCTATTGACATCAGGCAAAATCAGAGACAATTAAGAGTTATGGACTTTGTGCTGCATGTGATTTGCTTGGGTGACAGTAAGACAGAGCAACTTTTACATTTGTTTTCACATAAAACGAACACATAACACATGGGGGTTTGAGGACCTGATTAGCCTAAAACATGTAACTAAACTTAATGTTGAAAAAATAGACAAGCAGTACAAGTAAAACTGCCTCATTCTGAAAATACTCTCTCTGTACACCTTTCTCCCTCTTGCTGACTAGATAATGGACTCTGTTTACCATGATGTAATGTCAGCACATCAGCAAGGAATCAGAACTTCCTGCAGAGTACTCAGTTATTATAGAGATTATTATGGCTGTGGAGGGTAGTTTTTGGATGAGCTCTTCCTTACAAAGAAAACTAAGAATGCAAACTTAAATAACAGAAAGATAGCCACGATAAACAGTTACTAAGGAAGTGGATTTTAAGAACAGACAGGCTACACTGATTGTGTCTGTTTGCACATGCTCCTAAGTTTGGCTATCCTGCTCCATAGTATGCTTAAGCTAGTACTCATTCAGCCCCATATGCATGGTGAGGTTAATCAGTGAGAGTTCTGCCCTAAACAGGGTAACATACATCAGTATGAAGTGTTGAGTATGTTATCCTGACAGAGAGCTTCGGATCTTCACATTTGTGGCTATATATCCTCAATACTGCAGAAAGCTGGAAGAGCCAGAGTTGCTTGCACAGGACACAAGTTCAAACTAGATGGGAATTCTCCAAAGATCCAAATGGTGGGTATGACTTGTACTTTAATTTGTAAGATTGCAGAGGCCATGTTAGGTAAGGACACTGACAGTAGCTTAACATGTGTACATTTCCAAAATGTATGTAGTTTGTCAGACCCAAGGACAACTTCAGCATGACCCTGAATAGCTGTATCCTTTTTCACAGAATTTGGCTCATGCAGTTTTCTCTAAACATAAACTTTAAAAGCCTAGGGAGTTTCAACAACAGGTATAAAAGGTGATATTTCCTCCACAATGAGGGACTCGTGTTACCCTGAAATTATTAATATGGTCAATTGCCAGTTATGTAGTCTTGCCCAAGTTTGGTTTACAAAGAAATAGATATATCCATGGTGCTTTCATTTGAAAGGTGTAGCTCTTAATATTTGGTAGTTCCCTCACAATCAGTTGTATGGCAGTTCTGTTAACAATTAAGGAAGATCAATAAGGTGAATGTTAAAAGACATGCCTCAATTACAAATATCTCCAAAGTTGATGGAAGTTAGTTTAAAAGTTTCTTGGAGCCGGCCAAAGGAGGTAAACCCCTCACCAAATTATCTACTAACTGTGCCGCTGTATACAACTCTTTAGCTACACATGATTTCCATACAGCTGGTTTTCCTTCAATAATTTGATGTGGATTACCCAAAATGGAAGCCTTTAAGTGCCATTCATCCAACAGATGATAGTAAGCGTGCAGTTTGTGGAGGGCCTAATGGTCTATATCTAATGCGTGCCATCCCTGTAAGTCTGCTGGAAGGGTTTTTCTATAGCAAGTCTGGATCTTTAGAGTAATTCTTCTTCCACATACATCTGCATATTAGTGCACTTTAATTCTAGAGCATTTGGGGTCCCAATAAAAGAAGGAATTGATTTACTCCTCCCTGACTTTATATAAAAAATATTGAAGTCTGATGACTGCCCACAGCTCTTCTCTAGGCTTTATCCTAAAGTGAATTCTTAATACTTCAGGTTCAAGACTTACAGCTCTTCCCTTTTTCAAAGACCCTTACCTCCCTAACAAATTTCCATACATACCTTCACCAGCATTGATCCTAAATTCTTTAGATTGTCTAATATGTAGTTGCTGTAATTTGCTGAAAAATATCTCCCCCAAAAATGTACTAACATTGTTACCGTATCTCTTACATGTGTTTTCTAAACATTCTCTACTTGTTAACATTCTGCTAACGTTAGTTTAATTCACATTTTGTGACACAATATGTATAACGTTGTTTAGTTCATCCAGGCAGTGGTAAAAATAGGCACACTGCCAGCAGTGTATGACACAGTTGTGAAAGAACTAAACAAATAAATAAACCCAAGAAACTGATGTGTTTCTAGTCCTGAGAGTTGTCCTCTTAAGAAATCCCCCAAGTAGTTTACACCCATATGGCACTTCACATGGCAACAGATCCAATGGTCAAGAGGAGAGAGACTAGGAAGGTAAAGCAGGAGCTGTCTTATAAGGGAAGAAGTTATGCAAAAAGTATGAAAAAATAAAATCTAATACTTACAAATAAGGGGGAAGTGAAGGGGAAGGCACACCATTTGAATTTCTGGAGTTAGAAAATTATATTGCAACCAAACACTCATTCCTGGAGCAGACAGCTAAAATTCTGCCTGTTACTCTGATGATCATGGTTAATTTAGTGCCCCAGGCACTCGAGGAGCTAATAAAGAGGGAATGGAAATGAATGGTCAGTGAAAGGGTTTCTGTCCGAAGGGAGGGGCACAGATCAATCTACTGCATGACTCCTTCATAGTTAAGGCAAGAAAGTCAGCATGCAGAAATGAGGCTGAGACTTTTGCCACCAATCTGTGCACATTAGTTTTATTAGAGGCAAGTGCATGTTACTGTATACAGGCCACATGGTGGAACTGTGGTAGTTTGAGGGTGTCAGGCTGCTGCAAGGATTAGCACAACTTCTAAGGATAAATTGTCTACTGTCTATGGCTGCCTGGGTGATGGGCTTTCCAATGAACTGTTCTTATCTCCAAATATAGTTACCAACAAGAATAAGCCACTGTTTGGCATATCTCTAGTGGAAATAGGGATTTCACTGTGGGCTACTATGGGTGCAAGTGTGTGAAGAAGGAAAAAGTAGGTGACCATCTCAATTGAGACTATGGACTGACAATGGGTAGGCAATGATGGAAAAAACATAAAAAAAATTATGTTACAACATATGCAGCTATCATTCACAGACCAAAATTGGACAGGAAAGTAATAAAGGGAGCCATTATAATGGCAGAATGTAAGCAAATCCCTATTGCTGTTCTGGACATGATTATTTCAAATAAGTATCTATTCACGTATTTATTTTGTTAATTAGGATAACCAAACTGAATGTACTAGATCAAAGAGAGACAATTATATGTATAGTATAATGACATAAGTACTGGCAGTCATTGAACAGCTTACAATAAATATGGAGTAGTAAAGTATTTTAAACACATGGAATACAATGCAAGAAACATACTGGAAGTTGTAACATTAAGTAAGTGGCATACATTATCCATTTCAAACATGCCAACATCAGTGTTCTGTAACAGACTGGTTTATGATAGTCATGAGATGACAATCTATTGCTTCAATATGTTATCTCTTCCAGCAGAGAAAATGCAGACAATGTTATGAATCAATATATGTTACTTTATTACTTAAGACAAAAAAATGGGTATATGCAAGAACATTTCTGGCAGCATAGACTGATGTATACATAATAACAAGTTTTGAGATACTAATGGAATTCCATGACAATGAACCATGTGAAATTGCTTGTAGAGATAGTGAGACTTTGCAGTGCTATCTTTAGAGTGTTATTAAGTAGGCATTGACAGATCTAGACTGAATTAAGGTATTTTTTAATGAGCTGTTGAAAGATATACCCTTGGATTTGCTAATCTTCCATGCAGGACTAATCTAGTCCTGCACAGAAGTGGCAGTTTAGGAGGACAGCAGCTCGCCATGCATATAAATTAAGGCGCACTGCCTGACCTCCTAATGCTACACAGAGCGTGGACAAGTGCAGGGGGTGTGTCTGAGAGCAGAGCTCTCAGAATAAATATGCCACTGCAAAGTAGAGGAGCAGAAACTGTAAATAAATGAGTGAGACCGCTCATAGGTGTCCGCATAGCCCCACCAACAGTCCCCCATTTTTTTTTAAAACACCAAGTACAGCTAACCATAGGTGCATGGGTTTGGCCATTGCTTAGCTACGGTTAAAGCAGTTTAAAAGGCTGAAGAAAATAACAAGGAAGATATATGCAAATGAAATAGCACAGCAATAGTGTAGTGGTCAGAACATCCGCCTAATGCACAGGTATTCCCGGTTCGAGTCCCACTGTGGTACATTCCATTCTCTATGTGAAATCTGTATATGAACATTTTTTTACATTGTTTGCTGTATAACCTACTAAATAACATTTAAATGTGAACAGGAGTACTGCATTAAATGCACACGTGAAGTGTCAGTGTCATAATGAATAAGGCACTAGTAAGCAGGTTTAAGCACAAGTAAGCATATATAAGTACTAGTAACTGTGTGTAAGTGTGTTTGAGTGGGAGTAAGCATTGCCTACACAGATTAAGCAAAGTAGAAGTTGAGTGTAAGAAAATGTAACCAGAGGTTAGCAGTGCTTACCATAATGCAAACCCACATATAACTGCTTTAAAGAGCCTTAATCACTCTGTACCCAACGGCCCATGTTCTGCCCAGCAACAAAATAAACTGCCTCTGCAAGGCTAAAACTCAGGACACCATCCACAATATTCAACCACTAAGCCATCACAGCAGTACAGATGAATGAGGTATCAGCAAACTAATCCTCACCACAGGAAAATCAAACCAAACATGAACTGAATCTATCTACAGTGTGAAGTGGTATAACCTGCTACATAACATATATATGTGTACTGTAGTACTGCAGTAAGCATAGATGTGAAGTGTTATTGTAATAAAGTTCTGAAGTCCCCAGGTCCCTATACAATGTATGTACATATGAATCACGGATACCAGACACATATATAACCTGTAATGAAGACTAGATCCCTGCAAAAAGGTAAATATAGTGCAAATTAACTGTTAAGCAATGCTAACCGCAGCACAACTCAACTTAGTAAGAGTAAGCAATGTGTAGGGGAACCAATCCAATCTGCCTAGCGGTGTACCCCTTTAAGCACTGCCAACCTTAGGTGTGCCCATATCTTAGCCTTTTCAAACCCGGCCAATCACGGAAAAATGTAGGTAATTGGCTGTATTTAAACCACACAGGCAGGAATATGTTCCATCACTGGTTGTAGCTTCCTACTGCAGGCAGAATGTCTGGTGTGGGTGAAGGCACTCATTTTTGAGAGCAGCACTGGGGCATCCAGGAGTCAAAAATCATGGTATGGCTCCTGGTAAAACACAATGAGGAGAGACTACTGCAGGGCCACTACCAGGGCTCGCAGTATAAAACGGAGGCCTGGGACAGCCTCGCTCATGACCTCACCAGTGTCACAGGTATCTCCCAGACTGGTGAGCAGATCAGGCACCACCATGCTGATCTGAAGTGGTGGAGAGGGAATGTACTGGAACAGTGGATCCAGGAGTCTTGGCATATGGCTAATGCCCCAGTACTAAGTCCTAATTCCACTAAGTAGTTAAGAATTGCCTAGCTTGTGTATACTATGGATAGGTATGGCTAAATATCACTGTATTTCTCCAACAGCTGCAGATGAGCGGTCTGCGAACCAGCAAGCCCATGATGCTAAGTTGCAAAGGCTGTGTCGCAAGGCAGGTTAGTAATTAGTCTGCATGTACTGTCATAACAAATAAATATAAGAGCCTCAGAAAGTGTTGAACCAGTAGAAATAGATGTGTAATAGTCTGTGAATATAGGTATAACCCCTGGAGTGCTTCTGTTTACTCTTCTGTCATATGTTGGTGAACTGTTGCATGATATAAATAGTACTGTTGTGGTTTAAGCAGTGTCATTCACACTGTGGTATGCAGATAAAATGTGTATGAAGGCCTACATAACAATGTTGGAAGTGCCAAGAGGTCAGTCACATTGTACAAGTGAGGGAGACCTAGATAGAAAACAGTAGAATACTTTATATAAGTTCCCTGATAGCATAGTGTATTGTGATGTCAGCTATAATATTTTGTCACACACAGCAGGGGTTTGAATCCTGGGAGTGCTACTAAGTTGAATGCATAACCATACCCCACACCTGTACAGATTTTGTAACAATGTTCAGATAGAAAGCTGTATGCATAATTACACCCAACAAATGTACAGAATTTGTAAAATGTTCAAATTGAAAGTTGGATGCAAAGCCATACCCCACAACTGTTCCAATCTGTTCAGCATGTCCAGATAAATAGCCCGTATCACCAGCCTGGTACACCGTTCCCCAGAAAAATCAGTGTGATAATCCAAGAAATGTAGGCAGCCATTAATGACATATAACTGATAGTCAAATGTGTGCATAGTCATAGAATGTATATGAAAACAAACCTGTTATTCTAGCACCTCACCCAAAGTATATGACAGCAATTCTCAACATATGTTGCATTAACACCTGCATCTTGTCATGCCTGTATATAAGACACATGTCAAGTATATAATAATCTATAAACATACCAGTGTACAATATAAGGCCATTGGGTAGTGTAATAATACATGTAAGAGAAAGATCATTGCAGTGACTAAGAACATTGTGAAAACTACAAGGATATTTTAGTTGTTAATTGAACTCTCTCTCTCACCCCTACCATATGTGTAAAATAACCCAATGACACTCCTCAACTTGTATGTTTACACTGCAAACTTTTGTTGGGACATATGTCCTAATGGTTTATGAATATTCACATCTGTTTCTATGCATGTGCCATGTTAAAATGCACCAATATTGGTGGCCTGTTGCCATCAATGAAACCTGCATGCTCTTGTAATGGCCACTGTTGTTCCATATATGCCTGTGTTCTGCTTGCTCTGCAACTGTGTTAAATCTAGTGTTTTGAGTTAATGGGAATACCTATGCATGCTTTTATAACTAATCCTGAATGCTGTTGACTGTTACTAACCCATATCTGTCATAAACCTGCTACAACATAGCTTGTATGGGAAGGCCGGTCCCAGTGAACCCACCTGTCCCACCTCAGCTGGCCATGGCACCGGGCACCAGCACATCTGGGGCCCAGCCTAGGACCTCCTCCTTTGTGGGCCCTGTGCCACTTTCAAGTGGAACTGTTGCAGAGGATGGGGCTCACCCTGCCTCGGATCGGCGAGGAGGGGAACCTGTCACCCATCAACATGTCCAGGCCATGGTGCTTAGGGAGCTCGATCTGGAGTTTCAAAAAACTGCTACACCAGCTTAAGGGCCAAGTGGCTCAATTAGAGGGTGAGCCTGCACCTCCTACACACCCCCAGCACAGCCACCTTTGGGGCCATGAAGGTGCAGTGGTGACTGCCCATGGGAGGGACCTCAGTCCCACTGTTTCCAGTTGGGGGCTCATGAGTTTGTGACTTCTAAACACCCCTCCCCATCCAAGGTGTTTACCCCCACATGTCTCATATACCCGCCCTGTATGCGTCTTGTTTGTCTTGTCTGTTAACCTACCCAACCAAGATCCCCAAATATACCTGCTACCCCTCCCCAACATTCTACTCTCACCTGACAAAATAAAAAGGGCAATCTGTTCCACAAAAACATCTCACCACATACATAGCTGTCCATTTTGCACATGTGTCCATTGGACACATGTAATTTGGTCTAACTGGCATCACAATGACTATATGTTGTCCTCACCCCTCTCCCAGGGGTTTGCGGGTCCAAATGTACCTCCAAATTCAGTGTATATGCACAGCTGTTGCTGTAGAAGAAATGGGCAGCTATGGACCTTTCCTATACCCTTCCTGCACATGCCTAGCTATTTTCCTTAAAGTCTTACCCTCTTTGTGCCCCTTTTTTCACCACTTTCTTATCAACCCCTTTTTTTTTCTTTTAAAGAAATTAGTGCTGGGGTAAGCGGCAGTAAACACTTTTAAGCAGCAGTAAGTGGGTGTGCATGGGTTTTCATGGGGGTAAGCTATGCCTACACAAGCTGAGCAATTCTAAAGCTGAGTGTAAGAAACCACAAGTGGAGGTTAGCACGGCTTGCCATCGTGCAAACCCGCTTACAACTGCTTTAAAGTGCCTTAATTACTCTGTATCCACTGGGCCGTGTTCTGCACAGCAACAACATAAACAGCTCTTGCAAGGATCCTGCACAACCTAGGCAAAGTGATGTACCACTAAGCCATAACAGATACGCATAAATTCAATGTTTTCAGAAAAATACCATCCAGTCCTGTCATGCAACAGTACAGAGAATGTATAACAACACCTAGATGTCTGTGTGTGTAACTATATTAAAATCTAAACTAACACAACATATCTATATGTGTGTGTGTGTGTGTGTGTGTGTGTGTGTGTGTGTGTGTGTGTGTGTGTATATACACATATATATATATATATATATATATATATATATATATATATATATATATATATTTTTTTTTTTGTTTGTTTTACTAACTCCATATACATATATATCACTATATATGCACATATGTACATGCATATGCCTAAATCAACGCATATATGTGTCTACACCTATATGCCTACATATACACAGCATGTTACATATGTATACGCAGATATATATCTATGTAGGTATATACAGACATAGTTATATATATGTTAGCAGATATATATATATATATATATAGATATATGTATATATATATATATATATATATATATACACATATGTATATGGCCATACATCTGCAGATAGCAATGGCAGATTACCAAATACATATTTGTCCACATGCACCGTTAATGGGGTTGAGAAGCCCCACACACTATACGTCTTGTAAGAATAGGCACCCCTCCCCCACAGCCAAACACATGTGCCCTGCAATACACTGCCAAATACAGTCTGCCTCCCATAGGGCATCTAATATGTGGAAGCCATCAACATCCCCAGGATATAGATACACAGACACAGATATGCAGATACAGATATATATATATATATATATATATATATATATATATATATATATATATATATACGTATATACTTTTATATATATATATATATATATATATATATATATATATATATACATATATATATATATATATATATATATATATATATATATATATAAATGATATATATATATATATATATATAAATGATATATATATATATATATATATAAATGATATATATATATATATATATATATATATATATATATATATATATATAAATGATATATATATATATATATAAATGATATATATATATATATATATATATATATATATATATATATATATATATATATATATATATATATATATGTGACTTCACATGCACACACAGATATATGTACAGTAAGATACATATGTAGACGGTGCACACAATATGCATAAAGAAATTTCAGAAATGTTTAAATCCAAACAAGCGAAAAAAGCAAGGAGCAGTATAAGCAGTACGAACTGTTTTAATAAAACCTTCTTCAGATCACACAATATGTAACAGCCAATATGCCTACAGTTAACACCTGAAAAACTGGACACTGTATGGGCCACCCATACAAATGTCAGTTGCTGCCTGCAACATATACTCATAGAAAGGTCACAGAAAAGACACCACACACAGGTGTGAAGAAATGGGAATCCTTTAATTGTGTACTATAACAGGTTTATATGCCATGTCATATAGCTGTTCAGATACTGACAACCATGTAAACAGAGTACTGCAACTGTGAAACAGTTACACTAATACAGTAGTCTGGAAAGGTTCACAACTGTTGCTGTCCAGGCCAAGCCCTTCAGATTGCACAATAGTGAAGACAGACTGGGCCACAGGATACCAAACAATCAACAGTATGTACTGCAGGTGTGTAGTTCAGCAGCCCCTGTCTACACTCTGTACAAACTCAGTAAGAGGTAAAGACGTTTTGTGATCAAATGGGTTGTAACTGGTACATAACAAGGCATAACTGACACCATCATGAGCACAACAACAAACAGAACAGTCTGTATGGCAGGAGGCAGTAGGGTTGCAGTACCCCAGTTCATGTAAGTAATGTCAATATAGGTGAAGTATTCGGTAATGTACAGCCAGATACCTTGTGGCAGCTCACCCCTGATACCCCCACATTTTATAACAGCCAAGGTCATTTATGGTGCTTGTCACCTAGACTCAATAATACAGGCCCATATACCACTGTTACATACACTGGCTTCTGCAATGCATAATGGCTCACATGTATTGTGTAGGTGATACCCACACATGTATGGTCTCAGCCCCACTGTATGTGTGGGGGTACAACAGCAGTAGACTAATGGCAGCTATGGCAGTGTGATATACTCACAGCCCACTACAGAACAAACCCCAACAGCATGACATATGTTCAAAGTTTGGTATGTAGATGAAGGACAGAGGCTGACAGACAGGCACATATGTGAAACAATGTTGCCATACATTAAGCAAGATGCTGGTGTTACAGGATAGTCTGCAGCATACCCTTTGTCAGAGAACTGAGGTTAGAAACAGAAATGGATGTTGCCATGTACTGATAGTACGCAACACACACACTGCCAGTGTAATATCTGACACAGGACCTGTGTGGTGGATGGACATCACATGATAAGCATACCACTGTCCAGCAAGAGGATAGGCCCACAGTAGTGAGCTATGCAGACAGACTGCATTCCAAGGTAGACTAGTATGTACACACACACACACACCCTGTAACACCAGTACTATACAAAGCATAACACAACTCTACTCACAGTCTGTCTGTAGTTCCTGGTCCTCCTACAAATATGTGGCCGCTCTGAGTGTGCAGGTTCTCCTGCAAGAGGCATTGCAACCTGCTGTCAGTAACACTGATGCTCACACACAGGAACGATGTCCATCACAACGGAAATGTAAAGGGACCACGCCCACATGCTGTAGGGAATTATAGTGGGTGGTTGCCATGACAGTGGTAACTGGAAGTAGTACACATGTGTAATTATATATAAATAGCTATCTGGATAAGTATATCTACATATATTTACACCATATGTCCTGGACATGGAGTGTAGCCCTACCCAGCCCCTATAATCCCAAAATCGTAGTGCAAGGGGATGTCAGGTGTATATATAGCAGGTATATTACTAGACTATTGCTACTGTCATTGGGATTGTCTTCACAGACATGGTGTGTGTGGAAGGTGACATATGCTTATAACATGTGCGCCATTGGCTACTGACAGACATCATAAGTAAATCATTGTAAAGTGCTGCCACTAGCATATAATGCCCCTGTGGAGTGCAGCGGAGATATTGGCCAATATATGTGGAACTTTGGACACACCCTGTACAGTCCAGAGGTGTACACATAATCCCTTAATGTACAACATGTGTACCAGGCCTGACAATGTGGATGTAGACAGTCATGTAGATGGGTATAACACATAATGACTGGTATACATTTGCCACCATAGGTTTTGGATTCACACACTCCTGTCTGGCCTGACACATAATGATTGCTGGTACAGGGGTTCCTTGGACACATACTACCCACTAGATATTGACATACATCTGTACAGTATCCCACTGCTCTGTCTGACATACATGACTTTTAAGGGAGGCCCAGCAGCAGTACATCTGGCAAGTATCTGCACATGACATCTCACTGGGTAAGTACAATAGGCTGCTAGGCATGTAACAATGCACTGTGCAGGCTACACGCAGACTGCCTCAACAATGGCCTACATCTCGTATGGGGGAATGCACATGTACCTGCATATATAGCAGGCTCAACAGCCATGTCACAGCACAAGGTGTGAAAGTGCATAACCACAACCAATGTGAACACATTCACTGCCACATATGGTAAGCTAGCATATTATTACAGTATATGGACTATTTGTTCTACACCATCCTCATATGTGTCACTCACAGAATGACACTACATATACTGGACTGCTACACAGTTTGGTCTGATGGCTGTCTGTGGTATGGGACATGTGTGTGTATGGCCCTACAAACCTGTATGGCAAAATGGTACCATACAGTGGGGTAGCATGTAACATCAGATAGAAGGGGAGCTAGAACAATGACATCTACCACAGTCTCTACACAGGCTAATGTACATATTAACAATACACACACTGCCGACATTCAGCATCACTACACAGACCTCAGTACTGTACAGACATCCACAGAATGTCCAGGTTATGTCATGAAATATAACCCCTACTGTACATGACATGTGTAACAATCTGATATATCACTGTCTTGTTATCAGATATGATGAGACTATTTATGGTGTAAAGCACATATGCACCACTTCATGCATGACATATGTACAAAAGTTGACAGAGGTGTGGCTGACAGCAGATACACAGGGCCAGTATAGACATGTTAATGTGATAACCTCATAAATTTACCATTGTAACAGGGTTTGTTGCAACATATGTCTTATGAAGGATATGAAGTCAGTAACGGTCATGGCCTTCACAATCTACAGACTGCAATCCTCACACTACCTTCTGCATTCCACAGATAGATGCACCGTGGCTACCACATGAACCCAAATGCACAGCAGTGCTCAGTCTGCAGATGACCCTGCAGATGGGGATTCCTCATATACATAGAACTGATATGGCAGGTATTGCGACCTGTATGACAGGCATATCCAGACAAACACTGTTAAACCAACATTACTCCAAATGCAGTATAGCAGCACTTACAGTCTGTAGTCAGGTCAGGCACACACCCCTCCTGTCCTTTGCCCTCTTTCCACAGTGTATGTTATTAGAGGTAAATCCTCAATCCATCTGAGATGCTGTTTGCCAAACAACAGATCTAGTTCCTTCTCACAGTGACTGAAAAGGGTCAACACCACCATGATGTTCCTAGGTTTTAGAGTGTGAATCCATGCATTTGGCTATGGAATGTTACCATAGCTGTTCCACATTCAGTCAGCTAGGGGTGGGCTGCAATTCATGCAGAGGTCATCAGCTGACTATGAGCATCACTTAAAATACACATGCTGCTGTCTAAGCAAAGCAAGTGTGGGCTTCCACATCCACCAGAGAGGGGTGGGGGAAGCAGACAGAGGCAAACACATGTCAGGGAGAAGTGGGAGAGTAAAACTGAAGCATGCTTGTGTCACACACCTACCAGAATAGGGTATCAAACCCCAGACAACTATGTAGTGCTGCCACAGTTTGATGCAGTTATTGGAAGTGCCACATGGGTTACCTACTGTGGAGCACTCAGAACATACATGTGATGGTGAGTGACATCTGCAACAGGGATATGGTAGATATACGGTAGGTGACGTACATGTGCCTGTCTGCATGAGCAGGTGCCAGCGTTAACACAGGCACACTCACACAGGATGCACACGCAGTGACACACTCTGCATGGCCAGGAGTGCAACTCATCACTAGTGGGATTGCCACAACACATCAATGTGCAGGTATCACATGCACCACATGGGTCATATGGAGGTCGTATGGGCAAGGAGTATGAGGAGGTGTCAGACATCAGACAGCATGCTTCAGTATGCCCTGGGGGTAGCAGTGAGTGTGGATGTGGACATATGCACCATACAACACACACATGAACACACAGGGTGCCAGTTCTGACACGCATGGGTGCATGTCTGCATGGGTGCGTGGTGGTCAACTATGCCAGCAGGCTGTACAAGGGTAGGCGATGGGTATACCTTGGCATCAGGCCACATGACAATGGTCTGCATTGTGGCTCAGGCCTGTACTTTCTGCATTTGCTCACACAGGTGGGTAATGCATCCCCCATCCAGTCACCTGGGTGACTACTGTATGTGGCCAATGCTGTGCATCACTTGCCATGTATGTGCTCCTTAGTCCACGACATGGATGGTGTCTGGGATGTGCACACCTCCCACATGCATGTGCAGTGACATGTGCTACTGTATCTGGGGTGTCTGGCCCATGTTGTGAACACAGATTATCATTAGATGTGCCAGTCTTGCCCACCTTTGGCAGGAACTGGTAATGGGCAGCAGGTTTACACTGCACCTACATTGATAGCATTCTAACAGTATTCCCTGATGTCAGTGGCATTTGTCCATACAGGGCATGTTGTCAGGTATAATATGTCCATTGTGAGTCACATGTGAAGGCACAGTGGGGTTGCTAACTGTGATTGGCTGGCCTTGATGTCACATGTATGGGTATGGCTTTGCACCCCAGCCTCTCAGCTAATTTACATCTGTTATCCCTGTATGGCTGACATCGTAATATATAGTAAGGCCACCATAAAGAAATAAGTAAAACCCACTCCACATTGCCCACCACCTCTACACAGGATACAAATTACACACACACACACACACACACACACACACACACACACACACACACACACGCACCTGTCATGTCTGGGAGTAGAACCCCTACCTAATTAGTTTACTACACTAGAACACTACACAGTTATAGTACATGTCATGGACATTACTGAAATACTTTTTCCCCAAAGATATATTTCATAATGAATGACATCAGCAGGATTACCAAACTAGGGCATGTCAACTGTACTGCGAGTGACTAGCCTAAAATGCATTGCTACCTACACTGACAGTGAGACACACACATCCATAACTGACATGTGTGGGTATAGAATCCCTGACTGAGATTTATATCACACTACAGCATGGAGCTGTTATAGGACACACTACAGGGATTACTAGGAAAACCCTTCCCCAAAGGTGTATTTCACAATAAATGGCATCAGCAGGATTACCAAACTAGGGCATGTCAACTATATTGTGAGTGACTTGCCTAAAATGCATTGCTCCCTACACAGACAGTGAGACACACACAAAACATCCACAACCCACATGTGGGCATTGAACCCCTAACCAAGGCCGATCTTACTCTACAGCATAGAGCTGTTATAGGTCACAACACAGGGATTACGACAGAACTTTTTCCACAAAGTTGCATTTCACAATGACTGACATCAGCAGGATTGCCAAAGTAGGGCATTTGAAATGTACTGCGAGTGAGTAGCCTATAATGCATTGCTCCATACACAGACATTGAAACATACACAAAACATCCAGAACTGCCATGGATGGAGATGGAACCCTACCACAGTTCTAAATCACACTACAGTAATACGCAGTTACAGGATGCACTACAGAGATTACTGAGCTACAACCTTCCCAGGGGTGTATTTCTAGGTGGGTGACATCAGCGGCCTTGCCAAAATTGAGTATATGAATTCTAAGGAGTGTGAGTACCCTAAAAAACATTGTTCTGTATTCAGTCAAAGACAGACAGAGACCCATGGACACACAGATTAACACTCACAGTTGCCAGATCTGGAGTTGAAACATCTACCTATCTACATTATCAGACTACAGCAGTACGCAGTTACAGGACGCGCTACAGAGATTATTGGGTTTTGACTTTCCCAGAGGTGTATTTCTAGGTGAGTGACATCAGCAGCCTTGCCACAGTTGAGTATGTGAATTGTATGGAGTGTGATTAGCCTATAATGCATTGATCTTTACTCAGTCAGACACACACACCTTTGGCAAGTCTGGGGTTAGAACATCTACCTATCTACTTCATCACATTACAGCAGTACGCAGTTACAGGATGCGCTAGGGAGATTACTGGATTATGACTTTCCCAGAGGTGTATTTCTAGGTGAGTGACATCAGCAGCCTTGCAGAAGTTGAGTATATGATTTGTATGGAGTGTGAGTAGCCTAAAAACCATTGCTCTCTACTCAGTCAGGCACACACACATGCACATGCACACACACACACACACACACACACACACACACACACACACACACATATATTCACAGTTGGCAAGTGGCAAGTCTGGGGTCAGAATACCTGCCTATCGACTTCATCACACCACAACAGTATGCAGTTACAGGATGCGCTACAGAGATTATTGTGTTATGACTTTCCCAGAGATGTATTTCTAGGTGAGTACATAGTTACAGGATGTACTACGGAGATTACGGAGTGTGAGTAGCCTAAAAAGCATTGCTCTCTACTCAGTCAGACACACACACACAAACAGTTGCCAGGTTTGGGGTTAGAACACCAACCTAACTACTTTATAACACTACAGCAGTCCGTAGTTGCAGAACATGCTATAGAGATTACAGGACTATGACTTTCTCAGAGGTGTATTTCTAGGTGAGTGACATCAGCAGCCTTGCCAAAGTTGAGTATATGAATTTTACGGAGTGTGAGTAGCCTAAAAAGCATTTCTCTCTATACAGTCAGAGACAGACAGACATGCACAAAAACACACACTCACACAATTGCCAAGTCTGAGATTAGAACTATTATCTAACTAGTTTACCACTACAGCAGTACACAGTTATGGGACGTGCCATGGAGATTACTGAGCTACAGCTCTCCCAAAGGTGTATAACACATTGGATGACCTCAGCAGGCTTATCATAATATTGCTATGGGGAGGGCAGTGTGTGCATGGGCCATAACCCATTCATGTAGGAGGTGACATGCCACATGCGGGCATACATGGGGTCATATTTCACAGGTACATGCATACAGCTACTACATGACTACTTCCTTGTACAGTCATGTTGCACAGCTGGCACATGCACCACATAGTATGCCATGCTGACAGATACTGGTGGCTAGTATCTGCAGTGAGTGACATCTGCACTTCATGTGTTTGGGGCTCTTGGCTGTGTGCTGGGTGGGACAGGCCCGGATGGCTCCTTGTCACAGTCAACCTCTTCCACATATCTATAGTGTGTCATCCTTACATATATCTCTGTATTCCTATCCACTGTGTATGAAAGGCAGGAGTGATGCATACTGATATGTGTCTGCACTAAGAACTGCGACTGCCAGATATGTCTGGTCTACTGGTCTTTGCAGACATGGCCTTCATGTAAGTGTGTGAGCATGCCCAGTATGACCTTTCAGTATGTTGTTGACTGACATTGCCTTCATTCCTCTAAGTGTGTGAGCATGCCCAGTATGGCCATCTGTACTGCATGTGTGGATCAAGTCCAGGTATTTTGTACTGCGGTGCTGACCTTTGTGTTGTACACTGACAGGTAGCATGCTGTGTCTGCAGGGTATCCATCGGTCATTTGGCATTGACTGTTGCTACATTTCTGCATAGCGTTGGGGGGATACCTGACTGTTTCTACATTTCTACACAGGAGTGGGGGGGGCACACCTGACTGTTACTATAAGTGTACGTTGGATGGGGGAGTCACACCTGACACTTGTACACATTTGCTAGGACTGTACTGGTATGTCAGGTACTCCATTTCAGTCTGTAGTCTTACCTATCATGCTGGCTAGAGGCATGCCAGTGTACTACAGATCTTATTACCTACAAATTAGTTTCTGATTTCCTAGCCTTCACAACTTACATCCAACTGCCTGTCCTGCTTTAGTCTGTCTGTGTAGGCCTGGGGGAGGGGGTTACCCATAGGGCTCATTCAGAGGCCATAGCCCAGCATTTGTTTGTGTTTGTTGACACCTGTCCTGCTGGCTGAGACTGTTGTTGGATGTGTGAACCTTCCTGACTGGCATGTGTAGGTCTTACGGACACACATGTTGCTCAGCCCATTTCCTGCAGTGGGTTTTGTCACTCTGTGTAGTACTGGCTACTATGGTGACTCCAGTATGTGTTTCAGATGTCATGGTGCCACTATGGGTGTCTACTGTCTGCTGCCTTAACATTTGTCCACCCAATTCTCTTGCATGCTCACATCCTTACCATAGCTACAGGTAACAGCACATTCTCCTCCATTTGGCAATTGGTAGGTTGATTGACTTACCTTGAGGGAGTGCCAGACTTGAGGATGGTGCTGGAGGGCTGCCTATGTCAGATGCACATAGTACACTCCCTATACATGGTTGAGCACAGTTAGTGTCATGTTTGGCATCTTTTTTACTGTTTGTGCAAGTCAGAGAGATATGTAATTCTCTGGGTCTCTACTTTGTCAGTGCATATGCTATGCGTTGCCTCTTTGCCATGGCCAGGGCATACTGGGCATGCTTTCTTCTGCCTACTGGGGCAGGCTCAGGTTGTTCTTCCTCTGAGTCACTCTGTGCCTGTACAGGCCTTGGCATTGGTGGGGGGCTGTGCAACCCTGCCCCATGCTGTTCCTGCTGCAGCTATTTCCGTAGGATCATATTGTGTAGCATAGAAAATACCATAACAATTTGGGTACATGTAGCTGGTGAATACTGCAAGGCTTCACTGGATGTGTCCAGACACCGGAACCGTGACCTGAGCATCCCAAACAGATGCTCTATTATATGTCTGGTCTGTGTGCCTCATTATGGCATTGTTGTTCAGGTGTGTGTGCATTTCTGATGGGTGTCATCAGCCATGGCTCCAGTGGGTACCCAACATCCCCCACTAGGTGACCGTAGGGGATGTCACATTGGCAAATCTCTGGTACAGTTGTGTCAGATGTCATATGTGTGAATCGTCATTGGTTCCATGGCAGCCAGCAAACACATTCATTATAATGTCCTGGGCATCGCATACAACCTGGCAATTGATGGAGGGGATGCCCCTGTGGTTGATGTAGGCCCTACCCTGCTCACCAGGTGGTGCTTTGATGTGTAAGTGCATGCAGTCTATGGCACCCACTACCCCAGGGTATTCTGCTATTTGGTTGAAGAGATGCATATTGCTGGTCAGCACCTCACGTGTGTTGAGGAAATATACGTGCTCACTGGCATGAGCTGACATGGCATCCAGGAGCTAGTGGAATACTCTGGATGCTGATGCCTGTGAGATCCCCATGATATCCCCAGTTGTGCATTGGGAGGTACCTCTGGCTAGTATACCTAGGCCTACACATACCTCGGTATCCACTGGGATGGGTTCCCCTTGGCCAGTTTGGTGTGTCAGATGTGGCCGGCACAGCTGAACAATTTGCTGTAGGAGGTCACTGTCCACCCTATAGTGCTCCACTATCTCCAGCTCATGTAGCCCCTGGTAGGTTACCCTGGGTCTGTGCACTCTTCTCTGTCTCCTCACAATGGGCTGTTTGGCAGCATTCACATCCTCACCACCCTCAGCCTCTTGCACATGTTGTTCTATGTTGCCTGTTGCAGCCCTTCTCAATTTGTAGGTTTGTTTGTTAAAATTTCCCCACTTGTATATACCGGTGGTGTAGAGTGTGGAAAAAGCAGAGGGGAAGGTGTTTGCTTAATTTATAGTAGTGTTCTGGGCTGGGCTGCTCTGCTGCCTGTGTAATTGGCTAATTCCGATACATTTCACCTGTCAGCTCAGCTAATTCGCCTTGATTACCTTCCTACTGCTGTTTTCCCTTCCCATTGCCTCCCTGTTTAAGCCTGTGTGCTCACCGTGCAGAGTGCTCAGATTTGCACAGAGTTGCTATTTCCTGGTTTGACTTCTTTTTTCTTCATGTAAAACCCAGTGTGTGGCGCGCACACCTGCTTACACTTTGTAAAGAGTGCTAGGCAAGTTTAGACACACCCCTAGCTTAGCTGTGCTAAGCTAGGAGCAATCCCAAGCCACAGGGCTCCAATCCATTTACAGTATGCCTGACACCCCCCTATGATGTCACCTATATCCTAGTCTTGCACCCAGCTACTTATACTCTTACACTCTTGGGACCTGCCTCACACCCTGTGGAAAACTGGGATTCACTATCCTTCACCTCATTTGCATAGGATTGCCTGCTAGTGCATAGTTACATGTCCCATACTGAGCCTCCCCCCTTAGCAACCATTGCTCACTGGCCAGGTTGTCTTCTGCCTGATTTTGACTTGCATGGCAGATGACTGCTTTTAGTTAGAATGATTATTTTAGGTTTATTTTATTACTCCCCCCCCCGATCCCGTTTGCGCACCACTGCCCTATGCTTAAACAGGCGAGATTGGCAAAAACAATAACAGTTTTTTTTTTAATTTTTTAAACATTTTGCAATGCCAATGGCCTTCTACTTGGCTATTGGCATGCTTCCTCAATGATATGCAGCCTTTATTTGGAACTGTCATAGCTCTGTTTTGGAGTTTGCAGTACCGTACTCGGTTACTAACCTTGTACATTTCTGCATATTATGCTAGTCCTGCACACCCTGATTCCTGCTTCCTGGATGGCAAATTTACCTCATTTGCTCATTTGCATGGTTTTCATGTGCAAATGGGGTGATTTGCATATGGGAGCTGGGGACGTGCAGCACTAGTTCTACAGCGCTTGCGCACATCAGACATGCACGTACATGGATCACTAATCATGCATGCCGTGCAAGCTTTTGAGAATCTGAGGGATAGAGTTAGACTTCACAATGTTAATGCTGAAAAGGTCCATACTTTAAAACAGTTGAGGAGAAGTATGAGTCTCTGTAAGCATTAATAGCCACTTTTGGCTTAGTTAAGATCCGATTGGAGGAGAGAAGTGTGGTTGCTGGAATATCAGAACACAAGGGAAATAATGACAAGTATGGTTTGCACTGGTCTAGAATTTTTGCGAGCAATGCAGAGGTTAACATAAGTGACCCTGCTTTCAAGCTCTAGTCATTCATTAGTTTAAGTGAAATACAGTTATATGTTTTAGAAGAAGGACCTCAAACAAATGTTGGGGCTCTTTGATGTGCTTCATTGATCTTGGATTTGAAAATGGGCACACTTTCATGAAAACAGAGGAACATTATGATACTGTAGTTAGGAAGAAGGTGGGCAGTGTGCTGAAATAACATGGCATCATAAAGGTGCAACTGAGATGATCCATGCTTAGTATGTGGTTGAATTATTGTAAGGTACAATTAATAAATTGATCAAACATCAGCAGAACATCAGTGGTGATTCCTAATAATTTGAGGAAACAAATCTGACAGGAGTTTTATTTCCATTGTACACTGTGAATTCATTCAGATCTCACTTCTGGCAAATAGTTACACAGACAAAAACTGTGCATTTTCCGTTTTTGGTATTTAACTTCAGGTGTGAACCTGACATCCAATTGTTAAAGCTAGTAAATGTTTTTTCAGGGTGGTAATGACTGTTTCTGAGGACTTAAGAGGAAAAGAACAGTGTGGTGTGTCATCAACACTTTGTATGATGGATTGCACATTATAAGTATATTGGTCACTAAGACTGCAAATACAACTGGCCCTAGTACAGAATCTTGATGAACCCTGGAGATAATGCTCTGTGAAAGTGATAGTTGACTAGACTATTTTATGGCTTATGAGCAGTTGGAGACATAACTGTTAAACCACCAGAAGCTGCACATGGAGAGGCATTTGCTATCTAAAGATCCTAAATGAGTGTCATGGTGTAGCATGCTGAAAGCATTTGATAAGCCAAGAAATACTGTACTAACACATTCATTGTTGCTTAGCTATTGACAGATTAGGTTTGTTAAAATCAAAAGAACTATTTCTTTATCTCTGGAGCATCACATGCGGTAAGGTATATCAACAACTGTTGTTTAATACAGTTTTCAAGAATTTTAGAGTAATGAAAAAGAATATTTATGTCTTAATACTGAGTCAATTAAATATATGGACCTCCTTTGTGTAAGTGTACAATTATGCAACTCTCCAAGAATGACAGATTATGGTTTTAATAGATCTGTTTAGTAATACGGATACAGGGAATGCTACTAGTAGGGTCCCTGTCTGATGAAACAATGGATATCTGTAACCATTTTAGGAGTTTCCTGGTATGTATTATTTGCATTTGAGAGAGCAAATGAATGTTTATTTCTTGAGCATCAGAAAAAAAAAGAGACATTATTGATGTCCATCATGAGACATGTATGAAAAGCTAGAGTTAAATCCTTTACGTGAATTTGGGATCTTAGATATCATACACTAAAGTGGTGACAAAAAGACAATATACGATTTTCATACATTTTTTATGAGAACATATAATCATTACATACTTTGGTTTATAGCAAGCACTGCTGTAGATGAGATCATGAAACTATCAGAATACCAGATTTGGGGTTGAATTTATTCAAGTTTAAGGTAGACTGAATTTAACCAAAATGGGTACACATCAGAAATGCAAAAGATATTGATCCTGAAGGAATGTGAAATGAAATGGTGGGGATGTGAAAGGTGTCACTAAATCTGCTTGTAATATTAAGGAATATTTTATTGCAAATATCTGCATAGAGATCATATTGGCAAGCATCCTTATCTGGTAATGACATTCTAGCTGAGCTTTTATTGATTCACCTATATTTTCAGATGCACTGTTTAGTGCATAGCTAGTAGGGTTCCATTAGCAGACCCCATTCAAGACTATTTGTTTTGCAAGTCTCCTGACTATACTTAGCCAGAAATGTTGATAACTTGTAAAGAAAGATATGAAATAGTCTCGCTTCCCAATGTAAAATATCAGAAAGTTTGTTATAAGGTAACATGAGTATTATTCTTCTTTCATTGTTGTGTCTTTCAGCTTTTCCCAGTTAGGGGTCGCCACAGGGGAACTCTGGTCCATTAATCTCAGTAGATTTTTATGTGCCAAGTTGCCAGCCCTGATGCACAACCTTCAACGAAGCTATGCCCATTCATGCATGTCTCCACACAGAAGACACTCTAGCTGAGAATCGAACAGGACAATGTCTTACTGTGAGGCGACAATGCTATCGCAGCACCACCACCGCAGCCGTATTATTCTACTTTTATTAATGGCTTATAATAACTCATTTTTTGTGTTTTTTTCCCATGTGTTAGTCTCAATAGCTGCAGTTTAATAGCACTGTTACATGCATGTAAGAGTCCCATGACTGGTGCTAAAATGGTGTACAGTCATTTCACTAATTTTCCTAGACCTTTTTCTTTCTGAAAGCTGGACAAATTACATAGACCAACTAGGTAACTATAGTATACTACTGAATCTTCAGCGCAAGTAAGGAATTCTGCCCATTTCTTAAATGAAACCAATACTGATCACATTATGTTCTTAAAATGTTGATCTCTTGTTGTTTTAACAGGTAAAATTTCACTATAGTTGTTCTAACTTGTGATACTACCAAGTGCCTTTTCTATAATAATTTTTACTGCCATTTCTTAATATTTATTTTTCCAATCTGTGCTCTCCTTTAATATTCCTCATCCATAGGTTCCACCATAATTTCCTATCCTTTCTGTACTGTGTGCATTTTAATCACGAATCTTGTTTTTATATTGCTACAGAACAATGTTCCTTAAAAGCAGAGCCATTTTGTAGCATAAGGGACATCTAGAAGGTACACCTACATTTTGTCAGAAGACAATTACTCTTTGCTAATAGAGCATGTGCACAGAATACAAAAACCAGAGGAAACCAAACAAGTATAAATGAGTGGAGACCTGAGTTATGCATTCCTAGATGTCCCACCTTCCCCAGAAACATATTGCTTTACAAAAATAGCAAATTTCTAGTCAATCATCTAGATATCTTTTCACCATATTTACTGTATAGCAACACATGTCACACACACTACCTGGCTCTTCTGTTAATGAGGAGTCCGGGGGTTGATTATTCCAGCCTTCATTTGTCCACTGTATGACTATAATCAAATCACCTCATCAGACATTACTACCCTGCTATGTCTGAGAAAAAGATCAGTGTGTATTAGTGATCTGCCTTGGTTGACAAATAGAAACAAACAAACAGAAAGAAAGATAGACAGGTAAACAGAGTGATAAAAAAGTAAATAGATATCCCTGCACAGATCTATGATGTGGCTGCATGTCAGCTGATCTAAAGTCTGCTACAGAAGGTCACTGATTGTTTTCAGGTCACAGGGACCCAGGTAATCTCCTTCGACTGCCATTACAATTATCAAAGGAATATCACTGGTTCATCCCTTCCAATACAGTCACCTCTTCCTACATAATGATTTGCACTCTTTTGTTTTCTTCTGTTAATGTTCACATTGGATAACTCCATAACCAAAAATGGAAGAGTATATGATCCATACATGCAAGGTGTACTATCAGTTAACCTCACTGGAGGCTAGGTGATATCATCTCCTACCACCTTGATGTCTTCAGTGACACACTTTTACATCTGTCTTTGATTTGTCCTTCTTCTGCTACCTCCTATAATCTGCTCATTATGTTTCTTCTTACCCCATATTTTTTCTCTTCTTCATGCTATCCCTGCATTTTACATACTGCAGTTCAGGTCCTGTCACATCTGAGTCCCCCATGCACAGCTTTACTAAATAGCTTACCTAAAGATATTCTTGTTAAGAAATGCTTTGACAATGCCTTTTTACATCAGTAATATATGTAATAGGAGATACCATTCTTCCGTATTAATAGTAATGCTAAGTACATTTTTGACATTGCTTCTACACTGCTTTATAATTTGCTTAGGAGGCCTTCCCCAGGTCATACCTTCTTCAACATCCTTCTTTATGATCTTTAACGTGATATGGGAAATACTCTCAACACAAATAAAATTCTACTCGTATGAGCAGAATATTAGTAAAAACCTACCTTTTCATTCCTGGATTTTGCATTTTAGGTCCAACACCTTAATTATTAAGGAGATGTGGCTCTGCATCAAATATCAAAAGGATTATCCTTCCTTGTTATAATCAATACAGGACTGAAAAAAAAAACAACTCATAAAAAAGAACAGGAGGTGTCAACTCTCTTGTTATGGAATTCCTGGGCTGTTCCTTCCCCTTGGAATGGTATAAGCTTTTTGGAGGACCCATACGACCACCTTCATTCCTTGCTTCTGATGTCCAGATGACTTATTCACTACTCTTCCAGGTAAGACCCAGCTCATTTTTTTTTCTCTACCATGGTTATGGTCCCTTGGCTCATTTGTTCTACATACAGGGCAAGAATCCTTAGACCCATTCATTCCATGTGGAGCAAGAGTCAGATGTCAGGAGGAGGCCATTGTCTCAGACAGGCCAGTTCCCTACCCTAATAAAACTCTTCTCATCAATGGCTGATGGTTTCTCTGATGCTGTTGTTCAGGCAGGGTCACATGTCCACTGTCACACCATGCTCACACACATCTGGATTAAAATCATCACGAGCCACTGAACACAGTAGCTGCAACATGCAACCACTCATGACTGTCATTGGGGTCACTGGTGTAGTGAATCATTCTGCCTTCCTTAGGGATGAGGAAGCCAGTAATGTCCATGCACACCCACCTTCCCCTACCTTGGATGTCACTATAATAAGTAAGGGGAACTCTGGTGGCATTATAAGGAGGGAAGTTTCTTTGCTTACCAGTGGGAGTGGGAAGCACTGAGTAACCTGTTAGTCCAATTTGGTGAGGTTTCAGCCAGTAACTTGTAGTCCATTGGTCGTTTTGGGCCAGTTCCTAGCTTTTTTCAGCCCCCTGATATAAAACACGCTAAACGCACGTTTTTCAGCTTGTACCAACTCAGCACAGATCCTCGTGGTGGCCAGCAGAGTGATCCAAGCATCAGAGAGCTAAAAGAGCGACTTTTACCTGATTTAAGTATATTTTTGTGGCTTTCCCACTGCTATATTCCTAGCGACTGCATTTTGCCTGTTTTGCTGCTATATTGAAAGTGATTTCTGCATTTATACTGTTTATTGCACTTTAAGTTTCTAATTGTTACTTTAAGTTTCTAATTGTTACAAATTGTATCTGTAGGCTACACACTCAAGTGCGCTAGCCGATTTATAGCATTTATAGCATCTACTGTCTGTTTTTTCCTTGTTTCTGAGAAAAAAAAAACAAAAAACAAAAAAACATCTCTTGTTTTCCCGCCTTACTGAACTAGAGTAGTCCAGTTTCAGAGTTGCTGATCCCTGGGCTTTTGTTGTAGTTCCTGTTACTGATTCAAAGCCTTATTTGGAAGGAGGGAAGTTTCTTTGCTTACCAGTGGGAGTGGGAAGCACTGAGCAACCTGTTAGTCCAATTTGGTGAGGTTTCAGCCAGTAACTTGTAGTCCATTGGTTGTTTTGGGCCAGTTCCTAGCTTTTTTTAGCCCCCTGATATAAAACACGCTAAACGCGCGTTTTTCAGCTTGTACCAACTCAGCACAGATCCTTGTGGTGGCCAGCAGAGTGATCCAAGCATCAGAGAGCTAAAAGAGTGACTTTTACCTGATTTAAGTATATTTTTGTGGCTTTCCCACTGCTATATACCTAGTGACTGCATTTCGCCTGTTTAGCTGCTATATTGAAAGTGATTTCTGCATTCATACTGTTTATTGCACTTTAAGTTTCTAATTGTTACTTTAAGTTTCTAATTGTTACAAATTGTATCTGTAGGCTACACACTCAAGTGCGCTAGCCGATTTATAGCATTTATAGCATCTACTGTCTGTTTTTTCCTTGTTTCTGAGAAAAAAAAAAAAAAAAAAAAAAAAAAAAAACATCTCTTGTTTTCTCGCCTTACTGAACTAGAGTAGTCCAGTTTCAGAGTTGCTGATCCCTGGGCTTTTGTTGTAGTTCCTGTTACTGATTCATAGCCTTATTTGGAAGGAGGGAAGTTTCTTTGTTTACCAGTGGGAGTGGGAAGCACTGAGCAACCAGTTAGTCCAATTTGGTGAGGTTTCAGCCAGTAACTTGTAGTCCATTGGTCGTTTTTGGCCAGTTCCTAGCTTTTTTCAGCCCCCTGATATAAAACACGCTAAACGCGCGTTAGCGCGATTTAGCGCGGAGTTGCCACTGTAGCACACAAGAGCAGGTTAATCAGGGTTAAACTATTCGGGCTACCTAAAGTCCACTCTTCAAATTTTCCCTTAAAACAGCCTTCCTTGAACTGTACTACCGATCTAACCTGCGTATCCTATAACTAAAAAGTTCATCTCTACTTGACTCCCAAGTAGACTATTCTCTATCTGTAAAGCCTAGCACTTGCTCCTACAGTACTTTTCATCTTGATATAGCACTTTTATTATAGATAGTACCCCACCAGCCTAAAACCCCATTCTTGATCACCCAGTACCCCACCAGCCTAAAACCCCATTCTCGATCACCCACACCCCCTGGAGTCTTTTTAAGTTTTTTTGTCTATTCCTTCTAGCATGTCAAGGGATCATTTGCTAGTGTCTTCTCCTGCTCAGCTGGTGAACCTGGGAATATTGAGGCAATGTTACAATTGCCTCATGTACACAGACAACCCGCTCCTTCTCCCACAAAACACAAATACATGCGAGAGATGCAACTATACAGCCAAACTGGAGGCTGAGCTCTTTCAACATAGGACTGGCAAGACCAGACAGGAGGAGAAGGTAACCACACACACACCAAATACCCAGTCTCACATAGTACTATCACAACTCCAAATCATACACATAAACACACAAAGACATACTCGGAGGCTCTGATCAAAAATCTACCAAAACCGCAGAGGCCACCAAAGCAGACACCCAAACAACTACCACCTCAGGACACAGCACATGCAACACATAGACCACACAGTCAGTGTGCCAAACAGTCACAGCCCTTAAGGCCAAACACAATGCCAGACACACTCGTCATTGGTGACTCCATAGTCAGACACACTGATGTCCCGCTCACCAGATTGAGTAAGGAGAAGGTCACAGTAAGCTGCCTGTCGGGCGCTAGAATCTGCCACATAATGCAAGCACTCAGGTCTCTCAACAGCAGGTACAAGTACGACTCAGTCATTGTCCACGCTGGTGTAAATGACCTGAGATGTACCTCCTTGGACTACATGAAAAGAGACATTGAGGAGCTCTCTGATTATGTAGCCCAGGTAGGTATGACCCTGACCTTGAGCAGTATCCTACCTTCGCCAAGAATGATGCCACAATACAGAGATAAGATGATCAGCTTTAACAATTGGCTTAAACCCTGGTGTCATTCAAAGGGGATCCAGTGTCTGTCTGCCTGGGATGACATGCTGGACAAGCCACGCTGCTTCGAAAGGGACGGCTTGCACCTGTCACCCCTGGGCTTCCGGATATTGGCAAAGGCTCTTGCCACCCCCATAGTGCCTTTTTTAGGCAAGGCTTAAATCCTAAACCTACCACCCTAGAACACAAAAAAAGAAAAAAAAATAAGGGTAATGCTGCTCAATGCCAGAAGTCTCAACCTCAAGATGCACGCACTCGAGGCCCTTCTCAGTATGGAGAACATCGATGTCTGTGCTGTGACTGAAACCAGGTTCAAGGCTCCTGAGAGCACCCCAGCGCCATCAGGTTTTACCTCATATCATGCGTTCCGGCCCCAAAATCCGGACAGCACCAGGAAAGGAGGGGGGGGGTGACCATATTCATCAAGGACACCCACACCTCAAGGTTGGTGGCAACGCACGATGCATCGGAGACCATCCAGGTGCAACTAACCATAGGCAAGACTGCTCTGCAATTTGTAGCATGTTACAGGCCACCCTCTCAAACTCAGGAAACTCACATAGCTTTCCTGAAAACACTGGAGGGGATAAATGTATCTCCAAACACCATCATACTAGGTGACTTCAACTACCCTAATATAGACTGGGATCACTACTCAAGCCCAAACACTCTAGCCCAAAGGTTCCTGGAGTTCATAAACTCAAATGCCATGGAACAACTAGTCACCATCCCCACAAGAGGTGAAAACATACTTGATCTCATCATCATGAACATGGGATCACAATGTTCAACACCAGAAGTATACCCCTCACTGGTGAGATCAGATCATAAACTAATCTCACTGGAGGTCCTCATCCCGCCCCCACCTGAGATAAAAAAGACCACAGTGAAGAACTTCTCAAAAGCCGACTTCACACTTCTAAAGACTAGTGTGGTCTCTTTTAAGGCCCCCGAGCCGGCGGTAAACATTACTCAAGCCGCTGAATCACTTACAAATGCCTTCTACCAGCATCTACAGGACTGCATAGATCAGGCAATCCCAAACAAAACAAAGACTCTTTGTACCAAAGGCAAGCGTCCAGTCTGGTGGACCCCAGCCATAAACAAGCTCTACAACAAAAGGAGGAAGCTACTACAAGATAGAGCAAAATCCTTAAAAGGTAAGACACCCTTGATCACTATAAGTAAAAAACTAAGAGCTCTCATAAAATCACCCAAGGCAAATTTTGAGAGAAAAATCGCTAAGGACTCAAAAGACAATCATAAGGCCTTCTTTAGCTATGTTAGAAACTTGGGAGGAAATTCCCAGATATGCTCAGAATTAGTTCAAAATGATGTGAAAATTACTGAACCTACAAACATTGCCAATATACTGGCTGACAGGTTCAGTGCAAACTCCCCCCCCTCACCCCCAAAAGGAGAGATATCTATACCCGAGGATTGTAACCCCCCCCAAACATCTCAAACGCCCAGGTGAGAACTGCTCTCTCTAAGGCGAAAAACACAGCTTCCATGGGACCGGATGGTGTCCCGGCTGTGTGCTCCATGAACTCAATGAGGAATTAAACCCACAGTTAGGACAGCTGTTTAATCTCAGCCTCACTTCAGGATACGTACCCAAGGAGTGGCGCACGGCAACTGTGGTCCCACTTCACAAAGGCGGTGCCTCCACTGACCCTGGAAACTACCGTCCCATCAGCTTGACAAGCCTGATCTGCAAAGCCATGGAGAGGATCATAATGGAACTCATAAATAAAGACATAGGGAACTTGCAGACTTTGGATCCAACCCAGTTTGGCTTTGTCAAAGGCAGATCATGCCTTTTAAACTTGGTTGACTTTTTCGAAACAGTCACCAAGACCATTGATGAGGGAAAGGCAGTCCATACAGCCTACCTCGACCTGGCAAAGGCTTTCGACACAATACCCCACTCAGGTATCATTGAAAAACTCATCAGCTTAAATGTAAACCCATACATCACAAGATGGGTAGCAAACTGGCTAAGCGACAGAACCCACAGGGTCAGAGTTGCTGGTGCCATGTCAGACTCAAAGCCTGTCACAAGCGGTGTCCCACAGGGCTCAGTCCTGGGACCACTCTTGTTCGGCATCTACTTTTCAGAAATACAAGCAAACACAGGAGGGTTATGGCTGACAAAGTTTGCAGATGACTGCAAACTGGGCGCCATAGTTGAAAACACATCTGACACAGAGATCCTTCAGAAGGGTCTCACAAAAACGGATAACTGGTGCCAGAGCCATGGCCTAAAGTTAAACGCCAAGAAATGCATAGTCATACCCTTCGGGAAAAACAAGGTTACCCCTAGCTACCATATAGGTGGCAATCCACTGAGCACAGAAGAAGTTATCAGGGATCTGGGGACCCAGGTTGACAGTAACCTTTCATTTGACACTCACGGTGCTAAAGTAGTTAGGAAGACCTTCTACATTGCCCACCTTATCATGAAGGGATTCACATCTAGATCAAGGGAGGTCATCGTCCCCCTGTACTCATCACTCCTCAGACCAATGATTGAGTACAATGCCCCATTCGGAATGTACCTGACCCGACACCTGCAGCAGCTGGAAAGGCCCCAAAAGTTCCTCACCAAAAGGATAAAGGGTCTCAAAAATATGTCTTATGCTGCCCGACTGAAAGAACTCCAGCTATATTCAGTCGCTTACCGCTTTCTAAGAGGTGACCTGTGCCTGACATACAAGGCCATGTCAAACCCAGATTTGATGAACATGCTTCACCTCAAAAAATCTAGATCCCTCAGAACTACAAGGGTGGGAGACTTAAACCTTGACACGGTTATTAATAGGACATGCTGGAGGGACAGATTCATCACCCAGAGACTCCCTATGCTGTGGAACAAAATCCCGGTACATGTGAGGCAGAGCACCTCGCTGTGTTCAAAAGAAATCTTGACCAATGGATGGGAGATCGCAGATATACCCCAGGGATTACCTCAGTGTCACTGCTTGACAGAGGCACAGCGAAATAATGGGCATAGTTTTCTTCAAATTAAAGGGGTGGCGAAAGCCACAAAAAACTCTGGGCTAGGCTTGTAAATGCCCTTGGGCAGATAGCCTAGTATGAACCTATGAACCTATGAACCTATATCAGATGCATGAGCAAATGCATTATCCAGATCTTTTTTCAAACAAAAGTAAGGTCTCACCTTCCCTTCCCTAGCACAATACACCTTATTTATTATCCTATGAACATCATTTAAAGGATAATCTCTGCTTATAAAATCATCACACAGGCCATAAATTGATTGTTGCAAATGATCATCTCCATTATTTGCCTAGATATTCCCATATTCTAGTGACATTCATTTGGTTTGTGATGTAATTAAAAAGAATTGGCCCATTTTGATGGCCGATGACACTTTAAAGTGAACTGTGGGTACATTTTATGATTGATCATTTTAAGGAGGGACTTTGTTAATAGAATGGAATATGAAGAAATGAGATGGATTATTACAATGCAGACAAATAAAAGGTCCAGTTTGAATGATGATATCCCTTTAAAAGCGGCACTCAAGCCAAGTGATCTGTTTAATAGATTCATTACAAATCCTTTAGTAAGTAATGGTTTTAACTAGTATTAATATGCCTATTGATTCATACTGTTTTTATAGTCTGATGAAGTGCCAGCAGGAGTGAAAGCACTTACCAAGATATTAAAGTTTTTATTTTGTCTTGAGCTGTGTTGGTCAATCCATTTATTTTTTTTGCTTATTTATTACTCATAAAAATGTTTAGTTCTGCAAGAGCTAAATATTAATTAGACAAACTACCAGGGCCATTTCTCTCATTGTGATATGTCACATTTTAACCTTTAACTGGATCCTTACTGTTTGACCCCAGAATGAAAGTTGTGCTAGTTTTCTCCAATATATTTTAGTATTTATGTTACTAGTATGATATCTGGAAGCACAAAGGAACTAAAAAGTGTAACTCTGTAAAAATGTTTGCCCCTTCATTGTTAGTGACATTCAATATGCCACTTAGTGGTGTACTTGAAATAACTCCAAATAAAAGCTATAGTGACCCATATATGTCAGATGTAATTCTTCTTATAATTTATAGGAAGCTTGTTAGGGAGAAGTCAAACTAAGTCTTCCATAATGAAACAATGTGGATATTACCACACAGAACTGCAAGACTCATTGCATCTTTGCACTCATTTCTAAAATTTATAAATCAGCACATTCATCTTGAAAAAGCAGTCATGTCCGAACACCCATCTGGTATGCCAGTTCACACAGCAACTAAATTTACCACCATTTTAGATACAAGCACATCTCAGACTGATATGGCCCATTTCTTTAATTTTGAATATCCTGGAAAAAGGTTTCAATTGCATGTCTATCTAAATAGTCATTAGAGATTGTTAATTGTTAGCATGAAATAATACCAGACCATGGGAATGACATTGACCTCCTGTCCATTACTGATTGCATTTTGTTTTGGCCTTAATTCTGGCAATGTTGATGGACATTTTTTATTTAATTTATTGAAAGTATCTGATGGGACAATCCATATTCTCCCCCTTCATAGATTAACTACTTTGGACCTCTGCTTTAACACCTCCTCTTAATTTAAGAACTCTAGATGTAAGAGCGCCTAATCAGTAGCCCTTGAATTTTCTATCCTCATCAGCGAAATGGGTTAGAAATGAGCTTTCTTTGCACTTACATAGCTCAACCAGCATACCATAACTTCAATCCAGTTATATTCAGAGAATTGCTTCTCAGTATGCAGTCCAGTTTATATCCCAGTAGCAAGAGAATATGATATGCATATCTTGTAACATGCTGCTGTTGCTGTATCAATACATAGTTGATAATCAAATGCTCTTCCTCCTGCAGCTGAGCCACTAATCCAAACCAGATGATTTGGGTCATTTATAGGACCTCATTCCTATGTATCAATGAAACTGGCTACTCCACACACACAAAAAATGTCCTTCTCCTACAGCTGACCATAGTCTACCCCTAGTCACATCCCCTCATTCACTGGGTCTACTGCAAACCCTTGTTTGGGGGTCAGTGATGAGAATGGGCACCTCAGGGCAGTGTAACATTGCTACCAAGAAGGACTTTTTGCTATGCCCTAAGGTCACTCCCATGCACACTCATGTCCTGTCTCAAGATGGATGTGCTGTGAAAAGCTGGAGTACTGCCCAGCATCTGCGGTGATTCAGCCAATGCCCTGCTTCCATCAGGAGAGTGGCACCTTTCTTTTACCTGACTTCCACTGCAGATCAACTACAGAGTGTGCTCCCATGCATATCCTCCTCCCTAGATTGGGCAGACCCATCCTCGCTTGACAGCACCTCAGACAGCCAGGAAGCTAACTGAACCCAGGCTCCATGGAGAACATTGAGGGCTTTATCCCTCTATGTCACAGCACTACTGGCTATTGCACAAAAATCTTTTAACATTGCTCTTAGCCTGTTTATCAAATTTGACTCCCACTTCAAGATTTATCATCTCAAAAACAATTTAAAGGTAATGTTTTATAGCAGGGGTGGGCAAACTTTTTGATTCGTGGGCCACATTGAGTTCTAACATTTGACAAAGGGGCCGGAACAGGAGCAGATAGATGGCATGCTTTGAAAACATCACCTCATTGGGGGAAAAATACACATCTTGGGATATGGAGAAAACATGTGCTTTAATTTCCAATGAAAATGAAGAAAAGCATTACAATAAAATCTCTGACTTCGAAATGAGTCTTTAAACACTGAAAATCAAATAAATGACCATTTTATTTTAAAGCACTGAAAGTTCTGTTATCCTTCAGGATATCGCCATCACTCTCCTCCTGACTGTCTTTTTTTTCAAAAACGGTAGGAGATGCAGATGTACTTGTCCTGTTCCTTTTATTCAATTTGTTTCCCCGGTGCCAAAAGTCAACAATGACCAGTGCAAGGACGAAACAGTTGCAGCAAGTCAGTCTGTGAAGCGTTATATTTGATCTGCGTGCACTGTTTATTTTAACAACGTGTGTATCACGGAGACACACACATTTTAATGGGAGCAGTGTTGTTGGTCTCCTTTTTTAGCTAGCGCATCAAAGTCTGGAGTTAGTTTTGTTGTGGTGATTCTCAGGATGGATCTGAGGTATAGGTCTGTTAATTTGGATCTGTGGCTGACTTTGTTGATGTTCATGACGCTGAAGGTCTGTTCACACACGAAGGTAGAGCCAAACAAAGCCAACATCATCTGCGCTTTTCACCTTAGATTTGGAAACGCGGCATCATTGAGTGAAGCATAGAAGTCATTTAGTTTCAGAGAGCTGAACTTCTCTTTTAAGGCAGGGTCGGACTGAAGGTCGATCAGTTCGAGCTGAAGCTCCTCTGGAGCTGTTTGTCTTGTGACAGAGGAAAGGCCACCAATTGAAGTGACTTGTCAATTTTGTCGAAATCCAAAAACCGACCGCAGAATTCTCCATGCAGTGCATCCAGTGACTCACTGTATTTCTTTACTTTTGCTCCGGCCTCTTTCAGCGTGGCTAGTCTAGGAAAATGAGTGAATGGCTTGTTCAAAATCTGCCTGGAGAATAAAACCAGCTTGGATTTGAAGGCTTTCACGTTTGTGTACATGTCATGCACAAACTGCTCCTTCCCCTGCAGTTTCACTTTGAGCTCATTCAAGTGTGAAAATACGTCCGTAGCAAACGCAAAGTCACACATCCAGCTCTTGTTGCTCAGCTCAGGAAATTCATCAGTCTTCCCCTGCCGCTCCAAAAACACGCCAATCTCCTCTTTGAGCTCCCACACTCGTTGAAACACTTTGCCCAAACTCAACCAGTGGACACGGGAGTGATAAAGCAGGTCCTGGTGATCCGCATCAGTTTCCTCCAGGAACGCAATGAACTGACGGTGCTGAAGTCCCCGTGCGCATATGAAGTTGACGAGTTTCACCACAGGATTCACAACATGATTCAGCTGTAACACCGATTTACATAGAGATTCCTGGTGGATGATGCAGTGGAGGAAAATTACTTCCTGGTCAGGGTTTTCATCTTTCACTTTATTCTGGATTCTCCTCAGCAGGCCAATGTTTTTTCCCATTAAATTCGGAGATCCATCTGTGGTGACATTAACAAGCTTACTCCAGGGAAGCTTCATGTTTTCGATGGCAGCAGACACCCGTTCAAACAAGTCCTCTCCCTGTGTTTGTCCTTTTAGAGACTCCATTGTCAAAAACTCCTCCGTTATTTCAAAAGTTTCGTTGATTCCTCGGATAAAAATGAGGAGCTGAGCAGTGTCTTTGACATCGTTGCTTTCATCCAGTGCTAAAGAATAAAAAGTGAATGACTTCGCCTTTTTGTTTAATCTGCTGGTGATATCTTCATCTATTAGTTCCACACGGCGAGTCACTGTCTGCCGTGATAAACTGATTTTCTCAAATTTGTCTTTGGTCTCCGGGCACAAAATACCTGCTGTCTCTACCATACATTCTTTTAAAAACTCACCCTCAGACAGTGGTTTGCTGGCCTTTGCTATTTTGAATGAAAGCATAAAACTGGCCTTGGTACTTGACTCTTGAATGGCAGTTTGACGGTGAAAAAAACTTTGCTGAGCCTTCAAATTAGCTGCCACCTTCTCAGCAGCAGCTTCCCGTTCTTTTGTTGAGAGCTTGCTAGCATAATTAGCGTGCTTTGTGGCAAAGTGATGGCTAATATTATACTCTTTAAAAAACGCCACAGTTTCTTGGCATATCAGGCAAACAGCAGATGATCGGTGTTCAGTGAAAAAATATTTAGTTGTCCACTCCTTATTGAACACTCGACATTCTCTGTCCACTTTCCTTTTCTTGGGTCCGCTCATCTTCATAGAGGGGCGGTGGGTCAAAGGGTAAAGTGCAAATGTGGAGTAATAGGCCTACGCTTCACCTCAACAAAGCCAATATATCTAGAGTGCACCATCTAGTGAGGAAACACCAGAATTGCAGGGGAAATAAAACATTAACAATGTTAATTTATTAAATTTTTTCAAGTTTGGCGGGCCGAATCAAAACGTTTAACGGGCCGCATGTGGCCCCCAGGCCGTAGTTTGCCCATGCCTGTTTTATAGAATCTTTAATAGTTTAATTCTCACTGCAAGAATTAAAACTGCAAAAGCAATGCTGTCTCCACCCCCATTTATATGTTTTGCACTTTCCATAAACTATCCAGACACATACTGTCATGGTGGGAACCTACCGACAGTACACTAGCCAAACTTAATTATACATTTGGCATGGTTTATCCATCATGGTGCAGCTCTCACTGCACTAGTAGTTTATAACTACAAGTTAACTATAATCCATACAACTTAAATATGTACATAAAATTCTGTTATTACCAACATTTCCATTTCTTACTCCAAACTTCTCACACAGTACTCCCCAAGAAATGCATGTCACTCTTGTCAGGAATCAAAATCAGGAATTTACTACAGTGATGCCACCTTTTCTAACTACATATGCAGAAAATGGAATAGGCTTCACTTCTTCATTACGGTACAGTCCTTACTCCAAATTAAAAGCTTACATTTAATTTTTTATTTTAAATTTTTTTAATATTAAAAAGATTTTACAGGTCTACATGGTACTGCATTAGTGGTATCACTTGAAGCACGGTGCATCTTTTTTTAAACAAACCCCCAAGTGGATTAGAAGTACAATAATCCAGTTTGTTTTCATTACTCCTCATAATGTACTGAGTTGTGTAGTTGCCAACCTTCTAGAGTCTGGTCTCCTTTCCTATCCACCCTTCTTCTGCATCTCTTGTTTTCCAGTTTCCCTTGTTTATTTTCCACATTCTACTGCTGAAATGTAAACTGTAACATACATATAAAATAGACTTTTAAAATAGCTTCCTTCATCTTCAACTATCCATGGCTCCACTTTCTTTCCTCTTTTGGACATTTATATCATCACACCTGTTTCCATGCCTCCCACTTGACACACCATCCAGTCCCCAATTATCCATACTTTATTAGCTTCTGTATTCCATTTTCTACTGCATTAGACATGAGGATTCTTGCTCACTATCTTGAATTTAATCTTCTCACATCTTTACTTTTACTTTGTGAGATAGGATACCATCTGCTATTGTCCTCTCAAACCAAGAGTCTCTCTCTCTCTCTCTCTCTCTCTCTCTCTCTCTGTCTCTCTCTCTCTCTCATGTTAAGCATTTCTTCCATGTCTCTGAACAATTCCATTTGAATGTTTTCTCTCTCTCTCTACTGTCTCTGAGCTCTACTATACTTTGTATGTTCAGTTTATACATTTTTCTTAATTATTATGTTGATGTTCTGATACTTTCAATGGTTCTTCAATGTGGGATACAAATACTGTCTCTTAGATTGTCCTTACATTCACTATTTATCCATCCATCCATTTTTTAAACCTTTTGTTTTGGCAAGGAACTCTCTCTTTGTTTGGAGTTGTGGGTATACCAAAAACTGTCTTACCAAGCAGCAAGTATGAGGTGGAGAACATCTTCTGGATGAGATGACAGTCCATCAGAAGATTCTTGCACATATTCTTGTACATAAACAGTTTTTTTTACATCTATAAACAATTCATTTATTATCAGTTTGCCTATTGGCATGCCTTTGCAAAGTGGGAGAAAATCAAAGACCACAGTGAAAACAAACATGGATACAAGACTTGCAGCCAAGAACTGAATCCGCTAACTAAGCTCTATGAAGCAACAATACAGACAACTGCATGACTGTACCATCACCATTTCCCTGGGTGTGTATATTGTAAAGCTACTACCTAATATGTATTTTTAAAGGAAATTTATTGTAATAGGCCTATCTTGTTTGATTTGTGTACCTCTTAAAATTTGCAAATATATTTTCATTCTTCATATATCAATAATTGTATGGCTTTCTTTCAAAAGCTATATTCCTGTTTCTGTGCATACATAACTAGTAATGTGTTATTTGTTCATTGTAATGCGGCTTTTCTCTTCAGGCCTCCACTCTAACCCCAGTTATTAAGCAAACAAACAAACTCCAACTAAAAGCAAAAAAAAAAATCAAAAAGCAAACAAACTGTCATAGTATAGGCAACACACCGCTGCATAAATTCATTGGACTAAAGAGAATGAAAATCCTTTATTAGTTTCAAAAGGAGTAAACTAATTTATTTTTAAATGGAGCTGTGGTGAAGGGATTGAAAAATGTACGGAAACAGAAAAAGAGTAAGACATTTAGCCAGCCCATTGGCACAGGGGCAGGCCATCTCCTCACACCACGGAAGACCAGAGGTTGATCAGTGATCTTAGATATTAGATATTTGGCCTGGGAGGTTAGGCAGGAAAGTGGAAAATTCAGCTATCTTGGTGGTGATACTACCTCTCAACCTCTGAATATTAAAAATAATAGTTCTGGCCTTGAAAATTCATAGTAACGAGCCCCAAGGAGGAACATTTCTTCATTTTTTGATTTAGTTACTAGCATTATGTAGTTAATTATAAAAAAACTGTGAACAGGCTTATTTTAAATATTCAGTAGTATATACATCCTTGAAGTCATTTAACGTTATGATTAAAATTAGAAAATAATCATTAAAAATGAGAGGAACAAGGCAAAATCTGAGGTCAAAAATCATAGAACTGTGTCTAAATCATAGTAGGTGAGAGGTATGCAGGATAGACTAGACTGCCCACAGCTGAACTGCTCTTTGGCAGAGGCCAGTGAAAGTTACAACAGTAATATGTGGCTTCAAGGTACAAGGGTGCCACCAAAGTCCTTGATCTGCATGCACAGGACCATGCATGGGACACTTACAACTGCTTGATTACCAGCTTCTGGAAATCCAGAAGCTCAAGGCCATGGGCTGGAGTAGCTGTTTCCCCATCTTCACATATGGACAAGTAGCCACTGAAACTTGAACTTAAGTTCAGGGCTGCAGCAGTAAGGTTCCATCAATGTCTCATTGCAGAACAGGTAAGTGAGGAAGAGAAAGGAGGAGGGGGCTTTAGGTTTGGGAGAGAAAGGTGATTTTAGGTTTAAGGAGAGATGAGGAGTTGTCTCAGAGTTAGGGTTAAGGAGGGATCGGAAGCTGTCTCAGAGTTAAGGTTAGGGAGAGATAGGGATTTGTTTTTCAGGTTAAGTTCAGGGTTCTGGGAGGGATAGTTAGCTTAGTGATAGTGGATAGGAATTGGGATAGTGATGCTAGGTAACTAAACAATATGAGCAAGAGGCAGCAAGGAAGAGTGTTGTGAGCTAATGGTATGTGAGCAATTGTAGTCGACCCTGCACACATGCACAGAGTGTGTCACTGCTTATTGAACCTGAAGGAAGTAGGAGCATAATAAAGTAGCAGCCTAGCAGTAGTGCGGTAAGTCTGAAATGATACCAGCTCATCTACATTGTGGACAGGGTGATCTACAGCCAGACAGTTAGGAGTCTTTCTTCCCTCAGAGTGAGGATCCCCAGTAATGAACATGCATGGTACTGCCCACTGAATGGTGACAGCAAGAAAAGGACTCAGACTTTTCTATGGGAGCAGCAGGTAAGGGGAACCAAAGGTCAGCAGCAAAACTAAATGAAAAACTAGATAAACAAAAGATACACCATTTTATAGTTTAAAGCACAAGGGAAGAATCTGTATATTTTTCCATAAACAACAGTAGAAGTGAGGAGCAGCATTTGCAGAATTTAAGTATGGGTGAATAATCACACAATTCATTTCACAAAAATAGCACTATTGGGAATGTAATAAAAATAACTATGATTATTGTTATACGGGCTCACTTTATGTAGTCTTTTCCAAACCCCCTAATGGTAGAACTAATAAAAATTGCTGTAGAATCTCATTAATAAATAAATAAAGAAATGATTGCCCTATAGCCATGAAATGGAAAAGAACAGAAGGTTTTCACCATAAAAATGGGAAAGCACAACAGGTGCAATCGTTCATGCACAGCTGTGACAAGCGAAAGACGATATGTGGCATAGCTACAGGGTCATGAGGCATATATGTCGGTGCTGGTTGGATACTATAAAACTGTTAGGTTAATCACAATCACAGTAAATATGGAGCTAGCATTTCACAAAAAAATGTACCTGGAGACCACTGTAGCACTATGCTTGTAAATGATTTTGCTGATGATGCCTGTCATTTGATTAATCCTGCTTATTTTAGTGGGTATGAGGAGCTATTTTTGTTGAAACGGTATGCAATAAATCTACATCTGTACATAAACCGCAGCTGAGACTTAGAGGTTACATACCATTCTTAGTAGAGTCATTTTTTACTTGTCTTAGAATTAATGGATTTCAAAAAGTAAGACTGGCCTTATTATAAAAATAACACAGATTAACAATGGTGCTTTGGATTTAGGCCCATGCACCCATTTCATTTCAACTTCACATTAAAGTAATTTGAGTATCTTTCCATACATCAATGCACATTTATTTAATACTGTGTTTCATTACCATCTGAACTCTAGATTTATTTATTTATTACCATTTGTTTTATTGCCCTCATTTGTTCATTTAATATTAAAGATCATGCCTCCACAGTCATGGAAGGTATCTGTTAAGTTTTAAAAATAGTAGCAAGGCACTCAAGCTAATAAAAATGCTCATTTACTTACAGTGTGCTATCAGTAATAAAGCATCTCATATGTCTTTTTTTCAAAGACATTCTACCTGCAATAATCAGTTACCAATAAGCCTTTAGGAGAAGTATATGTCTCTTGTGCTTCAGTAATTGCCTGTGTGCAGGGTACGGCAGATATAAGCTGTTTCTATCTGTTTCAGCCTTTCATAATTTCAAAAGAAAGAGGTTCTAGCTGTAACACACAATAAGATGGGCATCTTTGTCAAGAAAAGATACAACAATATCTGCTTTCTGTACTGGAAGTAGTATTGAGTTTCAGTTTACAATAAGGAGTTAATTCCCCACTGCTGGAGGTTCTTTCCTAAATTTGCTACAAGTATTAAGGGATTATGTCTCCACTATATGACGTTATTTCTTAAATTTACTCCATATACGTGTCAAAAATTACTTTCATGGCATTTTTCCCTGTTTTGTTGCCAGCCGAGACTAGTACTTATAAAACCAAACATGAAGAGAGGGAGACAAAATGGCAAAAATGGGAAACAAAAATAGACTTTTAGAGGAGGCATTCAGTAAGCCTTTTAAAAGGCTCATATACACATTTCTACCATATAAGGACACACACAAATGACTACCATATAAGGACATACTAAGTACATATCGCTCTTCGCTGTGCCCCTGCTTTGGCTGAGAACTGTGAAGAGGGCCAGGAAGTACCAGAGAGCACCTCAGCCAGCACTGTTACTTTACAACAGCCATAGACATCTCCAGTTGTATTCCTTCTTTCCATGTATTTTATAACAAAATGGGAAATAAAATAAAAAGCTGATGAGCAAAGTGGCAAAGGCACAAAAACGTATGACAATTGTTAAACTCCATAAGAAATCTTGCAAGCCAGAAACTTTACAATTTGAATGAGGATGAGACAAAAACAGAAAACTTCATACATGATGAAAAAACTAGTAGGATTACTACAGAGAGCTAACATTTGCATGGAAGAAGAAAACACATTTTCAGTGATACAATGCAGAGAAATACAGATATTTAAACCCTGGTGCATCTTAAAGTCTGTACAATTAGTGTGTTTTCATTCTTCAGCCTTATACTCTTGTTATGGCATAATTAATATATAAGTAAGTCTACTGTGTCTACTGCAAGCAGCTAGTCCCAGGTGCTCAAAGCCCACTGTCTTGGACGACGTAGCCATACTTTTCAACTGTACAAATTTTTGAAGAACATCCAGATTTTTTTCTCATACTTTTGGTTCATTTTTCAAATGATTGTGGTTTTCTGTCAAATCATTGGCAAATCACTCTCAGGGTTTAAGTCAGAAAATGTTGTTTGTTGTTCTTTCGGCTTTTCCTGGTTAGGGGTCGCCACAGCGGAACTCCGGTCTGCTAGTGATTGGCAGTAGATTTTTACAGTGCCGAGGTGCCAGCTTGACGCCCAACCTTCAATGAAGTCACTCCCATTCACGTATATCTTTCGAAGGCCACTCGATCACGAGGAGGACATGCAGACAACACAGAAGGCGCTCCAGCTGAGAATCGAATGGGAGAACCTCTTGCTGTGAGGCAACAACGCTACCGCTGCACCAGCGCGACTACAAAATAATGATAGAATTTGTGTTTTCGACTTCATACCCTTCAGGAAATCCATGCTATTACAAAACATGTTATTTTATCCACTTTCCAAGTTTGTATGAGCAATATTTAAAAAGTGGTCATATTTTTGGGCCTTTGTCCCCCCATTATGTATGGCTTTGTCCAGATTTCTTGCTCTAAGAGTTTGAGAAGTATGCTTGTAGCAAAAACTTAGCTACATTTTCCTGCAAGGTACTGTAGCTTTGTGGAGATATTGTAGCTGTCACATTTCACCTATGAAAACCTGAACAAAGTATCCAAGTTTGAGCAAGGTATGAGTACAGAGCAGGTGTATAAGTTAGGGTTTCAGACAGTAAACAGATAGTGGATGTAAGGTTAGGGACAGGTGGAATTTTATAGTTTTGAAACTGGAGGGGAGTTTGGGGAACAAGAGGGGGTTTAGTGTTAGGGAGTAGTCAGAAACCTTAGAGTTAGGGATCCAGAGGAAAGTGCTACAGTTAGGGTTAGGGATCATGTGGATGCTTTACTGGTAGAATTAGGGCTCTGGTAAGGATATGCATTTCAGTAGGGTAGTTTAGTAGGATGGTTAAATAGTTTAGCTGGGTCAGGCTAAGGGAATAGAGCACACTTGCCATTTAGACCAAGTGGAAGTGAGTAAGTATATTGCATGCTACTAGCATGTATACACTTGTAGTAGACCCAAGCGTGCACTTTGTAATTACAAAAGTATATCGTATCCATTTCGCCGAAACATTGCAGCATAAAAAGCAATAATATGTCTCCAGGTGTCTACATTAATATAATAATATTCATCTGTACATAACCTGGTTTGAGATAGAATATCTGATATTAAAAAGGGAATGTCATTAAAGTTTTAGTGAAGGCCATTAAGACTATATACAGTTTGCAAATGCTTTAGAACCAACATTTGGAGAGATGAGTAACTTTCAAATGTGATATGGATTTGGTGGTAGCTGCATGAAGTTGTGAGTAGAAAATTCAATTGTCCATCTAAAACCGTAATTCCAGCCTCAGTTTTCTAATGGAAACAGATGTGTCAGTTAATAAAACAGGACAATAATTTGGAGTTATCAGATACAAACCAGTCAAATTTGTAAGTAGATAAATTGCCTGTTATGGTGGGAGGAGGAAAACATTTATAACAGAAAAGTTTGACACTGATATTTCTGGATTAAAATGCAACTGAGAAAATTAACACTTTGAACCTACAATGTGGATACTTACAAATGAAGGTTTACCTATGTGGATTCATATGCCTACAGGTTATTCAGAGGATTATAATTTTATTTTAAATGTAAACTAGAATTGTGAAACAAATGTGCTTGTATAAGTATATACATGCATATATGTACTATCTAAATAATGAGTACTTGTTAAGGAGTTTGCTAATGTATTTATTCAACCCAGGGCATCAGACGTTTATCTATCATAACTGTAACTATGTTGTCAAATGTTTATTGCTACTGTATGCACACCATCAACCACATAGGTTCATAGGTTCATAGGTTGGTACTAGGCTATCTGCCCTAGGGCCTATACAAGCCTAGCCATAACAATTCCCTGGCTATTTCTTCCCACACTATTTACTTCCCTGGACCCCTGTCTAGCAGGGTGGCTGACGTGATCCCCAGGGTGAATTTCCTTTCTCCCATCCAATCATCAAGGTTCCTTTTGAAGAGGGCCAAAGAGGCGCTCTGCTTGACATGTATGGGCAATCTATTCCAGAGTCTGAGGAGTCTCTGGGTCAGGAAGCTATCCCTCTAGCATGTTTTGTTTATTGTTATGACAAGGTTTAGATCCCTGGAGCATGTGACTCTAAGGGACTGGGATTTCTTTAAGTGTAGCATGTCCAACAGCTCTGGGTTTGACACGGCCTTGTATGTTAAGCATAAGTCACCTCTGAGTAGATGATATCCGACAGAGTATAACTGGAGTTTTTTAAGGTAGCCAGCATAGGGCATCTGCTTTAGGCCTGTGATTCTTTTAGTGAGGTAATTCTGCAGCCTTTCCAGTTGTTGCAGATGTCTTGAGAGGTACATACCAAATGGGGTGTTGTATTCTATGGGTCTAATGAGGGATGAGTACAGTGGGACAATGACCTCCTTTTTTCTAGATGAAAAGCCCTTAGTGATGAGGTGTGCCACATAGAAGGATTTCCTGACTGTTGTGGCGATGTGGTTATTGAAGGTGAGACCACTGTCCACCTGTGTCCCTAAGTCTCTTATCACACTTTCGGTGTTTAGTGTACTGCCACCTATGTTGTAATTCATGGATATGTGTTTTTTCCCAAAGAGGATAATTATACATTTCTTGGCATTGAGCTTGAGCCCATGGCTCTGGCACCAAGCATCTGTTTCTGTAAGGCCCTTTTGTAGAATATCCACATCATTTGGGGATTCAATAATGGCTCCCAGTTTGCAGTCACCTGTGAACTTTGTTAGCCAGAGTCCCTTAATGTTGGCCTGTATTTCAGAGAAGTAGATGCCAAACAAGAGCAGTCTCAGGACTGAACCCTGAGGTACTCCACTTGTCATTTGTCTGGAGCTGGATTTGGAGTTGGCTACTTTTACAGTCTGGGTTCTGTCAGTAAGCCAGTTGGCAACCCATCGAGTGACATAGGGATTTATGCCCAACTTAGTAAGTTGATCTATGATTCCAGAGTAGGGGATGGTGTAGAAAGCCTTGGCAAGGTCCAGATAGGCTGTGTGGATCACCTTACCCTCATCCACAGCTCTGGAGACTGATTTGAAGACGTCATTCAGGTTCAGGAGACAAGATCAGCCCTTCACAAACGCAAAATGGGTAGGGTCCAGTGTTTGAAAGTTGCCAATGTCTTTGTTTATAAGTTCCACGATAATGCATTCCATGCCCTTGCAGACCAGGCTCGTCAGACTGATGGGACGGTAGTTCCCGGGATCCAAGGTGGATCCCCTCTTGTGGAGTGGGATAACTGTAGCTGTTGGTCACTCAGTCGGTACGAAGCCTGAGGTGAGGCTGTTTAAACGGTTTACCTTTACATGTGTGTATTGCACACGGGTGACCATCAAATGTTCAAAAGACAGTTTTCAAGTTCTGAAAACTTCGAACGGAAGAAGGTTTGAATGTGCAATGAGCAAATGCACAGTGAGAGTTGCTCATTGCACATTCGACATTTAGGGGCAGAGCGTACTATAGTGGGGAGTTGGAAATGGTTCCATTCCCCACTGTAGTGTGATCTCAGAGTTAGAATAATAAAGAAGGGGGGTGTGTGGGGCACAGCCCCCCACATGAGGGTTGCAGGGGGGCTTGCCCCCCTGCATTACACGGCATATACTTTTGTTGTCGACATTCATGTTCGAAAAACAGCGAATCGGCTGTTCGATTTGCTGCTTTTTGAACATTAGAAACTGTCGCTTTTTCCAGTTTCGTTTTTACGATGCAAGGATATGACTACTCGCACAAGTATGATTCGAGGTTTTAAAGGTAAATCGATTAAACATGACACTTATGTCAGGTGCCAGTACATTTTGTAGTTCATGTAGTACACAGCCCAGGATGTCATCAGGTCCCATAGATGCTGTATTCTTAGCTTTGGAGAGTGTGGTTTCTACCTGTGTGGCCATTATTACCGGAATTTGCCAATCCTTTGGTATTGAGATGGGCCCTTTAGTGGGTGAGAGGGGGTGAAGTTGGCACTAAATTGATCTGCCAGAATATTGGGAATATCCTTGGGATCAGAATATTTAAAGCCATTCTGTTGTAGCTCAGAGCAGATCTGAGCATTGCCATTTAGATTCTTGACATAGTTATAGAATGCCTTGTGGTTGTCTTTGGAATCTTTGGCAATTTTATTTTCATAACTAGCTTTGAAGGATTTAATGAGGGATCTCAGCTTCTTACTGAGGCTGGTAAGGGAGTTTTTTGCTTCCCGGGATTTTCCTCTTTTCTGCAACAGTTTCTTTCTTCTGTTGTATAGTTTGTTTATGGCAGGGGACCAACAGATTGGCATCCTTTTTTTGGAGAAGAGCATCTTGGTTCTATTTGGGATGGCATGATTCATGCACGAGAGGATGTGCTTGCACAGTGCCTTAGTGTAGGATTCAGCAGTCAAATTTTCAGCTCCTGTCTGCATGGGTGCCACGAAGGTTGTCACTTCTGACTTAAGTAGCATGAAGTTGGCTTTGGAGAAGTTTTTTACAGAGTTTTCCTTACTGGGGGTGGGGGTGGGATGTGGATGTCAAGGGTGATTTCCTTATGGTCAGACTTGACCAATGAGGGGGTGACCACTGGTGTGGAGCATCTATCTCCCATGTTGGTAATGACCAGGTCTAGGATATTGGAGCCCCTGGTGGGACAATGGATTAGTTGATCCAGGGCATTGAAATTTATGAATTTAAAGAACAGTTGGGAAAAGGTGTTGGTACCAGTAGTTTTCCCAGTTAATGGCAGGGTAGTTGAAATCAACTAGTATTAGGGTGTTTGGTTGTATCTTAATATTTTCCAGTATGTTTAGGAAGGTGTAGTGAGAATCTTGGGGTATGGTGGGGGATCTGTAGCAAGCTACAATTTGGATTGCAGTCTTACCTAGTGTTTGTTGCACCTGGAGAATTTCAGATGCATTGTGTTGGGCAACTAGCCTGGAGGTGTGAATATCCTTGGTGAATATGGACACTCCTCCACCTTTAGTGTTCCAGTCTTGGTTTGGTTGCCGAAAAGTGTGGTAAGAGTTGTAGCCTGGTATTGCAGGGGTGCTCTCTGGAGTCTTGAACCAGGTCTCAGCTAATGCACAGATATCGATGTTCTCCATTTTTAAGAGTGCCTCGAGATGGTGCATTTTGAGGTTTAGACTTCTAGCATTGAGTAGCATTGCCTTCAGATTTTGCATGCTTGTATCTGTTATGGTGGTGGTTTTGTCCTTTGAACCTTGCCTAAAAAAAGGCACTATAGGGGTGGCAAGAGTTTTAGCCAGTAACCTGAATCCCAGGAGTGACAGGTGCAGACCATCTCTGGCAAAGCATTGTGGTTTGTTGATTATGTCATCCCAGGCAGAGAAATACTGGATCCCCTTTGAATGACACCAGAAGCTTAGCCAATTGTTGAAGTCAATCATTTTGTCCCTTTACTGTGGTATCATGCTGGGCGAGGGCAGGATGCTACTCAGGGCTAGGGTCATACCTTCATGGGCCACAGGATCTGAAAGCTCTTCCATGTCTCTTTTCATGTAGTCCAGGGAAGTAAGTCTCAAGTCATCCACTCCAACATGGACAATGACAGAGTTGTATTTGTACTTGTTGTGAAGTGACTTTAGGGCATGGATTATGTGGCGGTTCCTGGCACCCGACAGGCAGCTGACTGTAATTTTCTCCTTGCTCAGCCTGGTGAGTGGGACATCAGTGTTCCTAACTATAGAGTCACCTATTACTAAAGTGTTGGGTACATTGTCTTGCCTTATGGGCTGTTGTTGGGTGGCACACTGGTGTTGTGAGCTATGTGTCACTTTGGTTGTGACTGGTGTTTGTTTGCATTTCAGTTTCGGAGGTCCTTGTTGCTTGGGCAGGATAATGTTAAGGGCCTCCATATATGCGGGTTTAGTGTTGCTATGTGTGGGTGTTAATGGTGTGGGTTTTGAAGGGCTATGTGTTGCTTGAGGTGTAGTGCAGGTGTTAACCTTCTCCTCTTGTCTGTCTAGCACAATCCTGGCTGGAGAGAGCTTTGTTTCCAGTTTGGCTATGTAAGTGCATCTCTCACAGGTTGTAGTGTTGGGTGGTAGGAGGAGAGGGTTGTCTGTGTACATGAGGCAGTTGGAATCTGACCCTTGTACATGCCTGTTTAGGTGCTTTTTTTGTAAAGTATAAGAGCTGTTTTCCCTTACCTTTGCAAGGTACTTTGCAATTATAGGCTTTTTCGTGTCTATGATTAATTTCTCTTTATTAACAAGGAGAGGTGAGTGTTTGTATCAGTTTAAGGCTTCATAGTACTTTCCAGCAGGTTCTTAGGCTAGTGCTAGTCACAGGGGTTCATATTTTAGTGCTATTACTGAGAAACCTGCTAGTTCTAAGGGAAAATTTGAAGAGCGCACTTTCTGGCACCTGGTATAGTTTAACCATAGCCCCGCGGTACTGCATGATGTGAAAAATGCGCAAACACATGAATTTTCAAGCCAAAAGTTGAAAGGGATAGAAATCAGCCCAAAATGGCTAATAAAATTACAATTTCAGAGCTGGAAACCACTCCTCTAGTGTTAGATAGGCAGTACAATGCTCACCACTCCCACTGGTAAGTAGTAGGACTTCTCTCTACCACAACAAGGTCTGGATAGCTCTTAACACAGAAAATAAAGTCCTGAAACTAGCAAAGCCTGGGATCTGGACTATACTAGCTATGAAAGGTGGGAAACGACCAAACAAGATATAATTTTTTTTGCTAAAACAGGCTATACAATGCAATAATACAGTAAATAAACACAGAAAAGGCTAACACAGGATGTGTCATCTACTCCAAGGATATCCATAAGGCATTTTATCTATATTAGGGTATTAGGCATATGACTCAACTCTGCACAAAACATTCCCTCATATCCCACCATAAGAAACTGCTTAGGCATGTCAACAAAGAACTAAATCACACCATTAGGAAAACTAATGCAGGATGTGCCATCTACTCCAAGGATATCCATAAGACCTTTTAACTATATTAGGGTATCAGAAGTATCACTCAGCTCTACATTGAGCATCCATCAAACATCGCTATCTATTCTGATGCTTCAGCCATAGGCAATGTCCTAGATGAAAAATTCTGTCCAACATTTACCCTCCTAAACCTTTTGAACCTTAATCTTTCTACAGGGTATGCACATAATTTCTGGAGAATGGCCTTTGTGCTGCAGTTTCACAGAGGCAGTGTCAACACACACACACCCTGGCAAATAGCAACCTATTAGCCTCATTGACCTCATTTGTAAAATTATGGAATGCATTTTTGTCAACTTCATAACCAAATGAAATTGGTGACTTACAATCCTTTAACCATATTCAGTTTGCCTTTCTTGAAGGTAGGTCCTGTCTCCTCGATCTGGTTATTTTCTTTGAAAATATAATGGATGGCATTACCTGAGTTCATTTTGTCAATATTGTTTATCTAGAGCTTTCTAAATCTTTCTCTGTGATTCCCAGTGCTATAATTTTTATATGTTTGCAAAACCCCTATGTCAGCTTTTGGAGTAACAAACTGATCAAGTGTACGCAGTAACAGCTGGGAATACGTTTTCATCTAAATGTCACACCATTAATGGTGATCCTCAAGGCACTGATCTGGGTCACCCTTTCTTTAGGCATCTACTTCTCAAATATGAAAGTAGATGTCAAAGGTCAATGATTTATCAAGTTTGCAGAGGATTGCAAACTGAGTGCTTTTATTGACTCCTTCAAAGGCATTCATATCCTCAAAAAAGGGTCTGCTACAATCAACATTTGGTGTGCTGACAGAGGTGTAAAGCTTAAAGCCAAAACATGTACTATGATTGCTTTTGGGAAACACTTTTATCCTACTGATTACCAAATAAATGGGACTCTGCCTAAGATCAACCCAGTCATTAAAGGTCTAAGTATCTTTGTCAACAATGAACTATACTTTCATCATCATGTGTCAGTTATGATCAGGGAATCCACCGCCTAGTTTAATGAATTAGCGGTTTACCTTTAGTTGTGTGTATTGCACACAGGCAAACAGCAATTGGGCAAAAGACAGTTTGCAAGATTTGCAAACATTGAAAGGAAAAAGGTTTGAATGTGCAATGAGAGAATGCACATTGACATTCGCTCATTGCGCATTTGACATTGTGGGGCGGATTGCACTATAGTGAGGATTGGGAAATGGGCCTGTTCCCCACTGTAGTGCGATCTCAGAGTTAGAATATTAAAGTAGGGGGGAGTTGAGGGCACAGCCCCCCACATGGAGGTTGCAGGGGGGCTTGCCCCCTGCTTTACACTTCTTTCTTTTTTTTTCGTTCATTAATGTTCTAAAACAGCGAATCTGCTTTTCGATTTGCTGTTTTTCTAACATTAAGGACTGTCGCCGTTTTCACTTTCATGGTTCCGAATCGCTCATATGAGCATTCGATCCACTGTGATTTGGCTTTATAAAGGTAAACCTGAATTAGCAATAGTATGTCCTCCTGGTCCAAGTATGTCATAATCCTGCTCTATTCTTCTCTTAAAGGCCAGCTGTAGAATACAATGCACCATGTGGAATGTGCCACTCTAATCACCTTGCCCAGCTAGAAAGATGGCAACATTTTCCATTAAAAAAGAAATCAATGTACTATTTTCCATTAGCCAGCCAGAGCAATTAAAAGACTTTCTTTTCTTTGTCTTACACTGGCTGCTACATGTTGATTTCTGCCTTGTCTTCAGGGCTATGAAGGATCCTGTCCTATATGACCTTCAGTTCAGAAATATTGTTAATACTTAAAACTCTCCCCTTTAATTAAACATTCTCATGTCAAACAATACTTTTTGCTATGCCCAGCATATCCTGTCTGTCCTCAGTTCTCCCATTGGATTTGTTCTGTGCCAACAAGCTCTCTAGACCTTCACACAAATCAAACAATTTTTGTTGCATCATTTCTGCTGTTTTCCATGTACTTCACTTCTCCACCCTGTACAGTCTCATGTATCCTTATCACAGATTCAGTTTTGTACCCTTTCCCAACTCAAAGCAGTAAGGAATAATTATTGGCTGTGGTGTTCATGGAAACATTGAGTACACTCCAAACCCCGCCAGTTCTCTTTGCGTTCAGACTAGCTCTTCCAATCCTGCTCCTTTACCTCTCTTGACATGTCTTAGGCAGGTAGTGCAGTTTGTTCCTATTTCTGCACTGCTTTAATGTATCACAGGATGTCCAATAACATATAGGACATGGGATGTCACCATCATCACAACCAGACTCTCTCTTCATGAACAGGAACCTGCCCTTCTCATCCATCTATCCAATACGATTCTAGTGTCTGGCTTACTGCTTTCTGTTGTCATTTATTTACTTTTTAAACTCAGCCAACCCAATGTTTTCAAACTTTTCTCTTCAATGTGGATGCCCTACAGATTAATTTGGATGACACTGAATCCCCTTTGCAGTCCAAAGATGGCAATTTTTATAACTCCCTAGTTTTATGTTTTTCTGTTTTTTTTTCCATTCAGTAGTAGTAACTTACAATTATCAGAAAATAAATTAGTTGTTCTAAAAACAATTGACAGATGTCTCCTCTTACTGTTTATGCTACTATTCCACCTATTCTTTGAACTAGAATCTCTGTTACAAACACCTGACTGTTGCTCTTTTTCAGTCTTTATTTCTGTCAAAGCCATAGTATTTGCTGCCACTCTGACTTTCAGCTCCTGCCAGAAAGCCATCATACCTGATGCAGTCTTCTTCCTCAAGCTAATATCTTCTAATACTAGTTCAAGAATTGTACAGCTCATAGCACTGGATACTTTTTCTATATCAAAAGACATAGTTCACAATGCATGGATATGATGCCTTCTGGTTACCTACATAAATTGTATCAGAAGATGTCAGTGATGCTTTGACCTCATTCAAATACTGAAGCCTAATTCTTCCTTGGAAACTATGAAATAGATATTCCTTTCTAGGCTATCTGAAAACATTTTGGCATATATTTTTGTGCTGACATTTTTTTGATATAATAAGCTTATAATTTACCAGATCATGCTAACGTCCTTGTCTTCTAGTTAAAATATAAATATTGTCTTTGACCAAGATGCTCATATGACTCTGCCCTCCAAGATATTGGAAAATATTTTGCAAAGTTAGACAATTGTTCTCCAATAATTTTATAGAAATTAGAAAGGAAAACATATTTCCTGAAAGCTGTCCCCTCTTTAACTGATAGCTGACATTTAAAACCTTTCCATTGGTAATTTCATCTTCTAATTCTGACCTAAACTACCCATCTAGTTTAGTACCTTTCCTTTACTAATTTCTCACTTATTGTCTTTCTCAGCATAAATGCATTGATCACAAAAATTACTTTTTTGTAATATCATCCCATCCCTTCCTCTTCCAGAAATTACACTGTTTACGCTTAGTCTTTCAGACTTTCAGAATAAAAGCTAATTTAGCAACCATCAGCCATGTGTTCACAAAAATTATATCATTATGATCTAATTTTTTCAGTCTCTTTCAACCAGGGCTCCTGCATTTCCAGATCTTTTATTCTTCTTTTTCACTCTATGGATTTTCTACTCTCTATATTTTTGTTCACAGTCTATCTCCTGAATCACTTTTTATAGTCACTGAACTAACCAAATGAATGCATTCCATCTGTATCACACTAAAATGTTGTCCCATAATTTGCAAACACATATTACTGAGGTATGATCTCGAATGTTTCATCCCAACATGTCATTTGAAAACAACCTGGTAATGCAAATAACTAATATTTGATGTATCTCTCTTAGCATGAACACTTTCTCATTTTCCTCCATGTTATCCATTTGCTGTTGATTTGTTTCTGACAATTTTAGTTTTATTTCTTTATTCCTCTCAATCTGTCTGGAAAGGCATCAAGCAACCTGACAAAGGTGTCCCTACATGCTGATCCAGTCTTCCAAAATCTACCAACATCTGAGAAATATCTGAGCTTGGACTATAGAAAAACCTTGCACCATACCTATTCCTTCCACTTGGGAAGTGATTATCACTCACTGTCTCTTCCTTGGAATATTACTATTAATATCACTATTCACTCTTTCTTTTCCAGAAATTGAAACCCTGAGATACCTAACATTAATGTTAGACATCTGGACTTCTGGTAATAAAGCTAGTCTTACCCTTTCTCTTCCCAGCTGTTTGACAACCTCTTACTCCTTTGATGGAGTTATTTTGTCTTTCACTCTCCAGTTGAAATCAATAGTAGTAATCTTACCTGAAGGCTCCATCCTTCTCATTCTATTGCCTCCCAGCATACCATCTCCATTAATTAAATTTAAACATATCAATTCACCTATTGATATTGCTATGCCTGCTGTTTACTAAATTACCTATTCTGGGAGCCACTACTTTCCCATTTTTGAATTTATCTTGATATCATTGAAATTATTTGTTTAATAAAATAGTTAACAGTAAGTGGTCACTAAGAGTCCTATGAGTTCAGAGGTTATTATATTTCTAATCCATTCTTCCCAAAAGTATTCCTGACTGTGTTTTGGGCTCCACTCTCAGAGCAGTGTTGCCATATGCCTCAGCTATTCATTTTTTTTTCTTTTTGGTGAGGACATGCATACATTTACTTGTTTCAATAAAAAAACAACTCAAAGTAAAAAGAAAAAAATATATATCTGTGACTATTGGGGATATATGGGTGAAGGCTGCCAGCCTAGTCAAATAGAATTTGATATCTAATTCTATCAACTGTATAAATAAATGTAAAATACAGGCTTGTGTTTTTAAATGTAAGAAAACACTGTGAAATGTGGAACTGCAAAATATGTGACAACATTGCACTCTACTGGCCCAGTGAAACATGTTGTATCCTTTCATGTTAGAATTTGGCCTGAGGGTGGCTGGATGAAGATTTCATGCCCATTGTTTTAAGGCTAAAGTTTATGACTAGAATTTAGATGTGGAAGGTGCTTTATTGCTTTATTCTCTGTTAGTATATACACATGAAATGTCTTCTATTATTGTAAGTTTCTGTACAGGTGTTAGATTGCTAAATAATGCAGTGTGTGGCCTGAGAACTCAGACCAGGTGTTAAGATGATGCAATATGAATACTGGGAAAACCTAAGTGTCAAAAATGATGTAATTTTGGGAGACATGACCTTAGAGATATGTTTGTTAGTAATGTTTAAATACTATTTCTGAGAAGAGACCAGTGAGCATTTTGATCTGGACATCTAACCTATCAGCACTCTGCTTATGCTCACATGTAAGTTTTTTAGCACTGTGATATCTTGTAGGAATTGTTAAAGCTAGTAAACATTAATTAGGTATTCTTCTTTGAAACCAGACCTGTCCTACTGTATTATTTTAAGTTTCTATATGATTTGTGAACTCTTAGATATCTCTGTGGTGTAGTAGTTTTGTCTTGTGTTTTAATTATTTATTATTAAATATTTTTAAAACCTTCTATATGTGGCTGCTTTGTGTAGAGATGAAGTATGCTTTACAGTACATTATATATTTATAGAGTTTACTGTCTAAGCCCTTCCAATAAGCCTTAGACTGCATAGTCACATTACCATTGGATATTCATATTACACAGTAATAATTGGATACCCTTTTAAGGGCCTTTTAGTAGCTGATATTATTAACTGGGTGCTGGCAGTAATTACTACTGTATAGTCTGGGTAAAGGGGTACAGCTGGAGAATCTGTGTCTGCCTTTCCCAGGAGTGTCTGTGAAGTTGTATAAATACTTATCTCAAAGTGTGTGTGTGTTGTGTCAGCTACTTGGGCAGGGACACAAAGCGCTGGTTGGACAGAGAGGGTACTGGGGGTCCTAGCTTTCCCAGTTAGGCTGAGACCTGGACCCTATAGCTGTGCCAGTGGGGAGTCTTATTGGGGACCTGGTGAGCAAGGGAGCAGCCAGCCCCAGACTGACTGTGATCTCTGTGTGCACTTAAGGGAAATTGTAATTACTGTGTGTATTATTTATCCTTTCCTCTTCTAGGAGACAACCTACCTGGTGTTAGTGGTGAGGATTGAGACTCCTTGATTTCTGGGCCAGGGCATGGCCATCACAATATCAATGCGGAAGATTTTTTTCCTGCTACCCTTATGACCTCATGGCTATTGAACCCCTCACCCCTTCATTTTCTGTGTCGAACAAAGTAATTTCCTCTGGTGGAAAGATACCTACAGCTCATTTATTCCTGAAATTGTCAAGAACTTAGCAGTGGGGCACAATGACATAATCTATGCACAGAACCTGCCCTACAACTCCCACTAGATTTTGGTGTGCAATAGGCATCAGCAAAGTGGTGTCAATCACTTCTGCAAGTGATTCTGACACCATGCTGCTCGTCTTAATTTAGCTGGTTCAGAAGCCATAGAAAGAGAGCATTTATTTGCATATGCACCTGCTGTGTTTGCAGGGGAGGGGGAAAACACCATGTAGTGGTCCTAGCTGAGATAAGAGAAGACCCAGAATAATTAAAATGTAAATTTAGAGAAATGTGTAACCCATAAATGAATATTAAAATGGAAAGGCCCTTATTTTGCACAATGGATCAAAAGCCTATGGAAACTCTTGCAGCATATATAAATGACTTGAGAAATAAAACTAAAACATGCAGATTTGGTGATTTAAGGAATGAGTTGATAAAAGACAGACTTGTGCGTGGTAGCAAAGATGTTGCTGTGCAAAAGATTTTGCTTTGTGACAGTGAATTAACTTTGAATAAGGTCATTGAGATTTGTCAGATATATGAGCTCATGGGAAAGTACACACATGTGCTTATAAATGAGAAATGCATGCTTCTAGTATCTCATAGTGCTAATGTTGATAGTATGCAGCACATGGTTAAAAGAAACAGGCCCAAGTACATGGCAGCAGCTGTGAACCCTGAAACAGTCACTGGTAAACCTCATAGCTTTCTAGCAAATTCCAGACTGCGCACAGTCCAAGTGAAGCACAAGGATGAGTCAGCAAACTCAAAACATGTTCCTCTCACCTAGCCTCATAGTCAACTGTCTTAATTGTGATGACAATCATGTGTCTAAACAAGAAAAGTGCTTACCTTTTGGTCAGCAATGCTACAGATGTAAAAATTGGAATAATTTCCAAAGATTCTGTAAATCAAAAGAGGCTTATTCTTTCATTAAAAGAGACTATTCAAAGAGACATGTTGATCAATTAGAAAGCTGTGACCCTACTTTTTATGTTGATGGTGTGTCTGTGCTTAATGAAACAGTCAATGCAGTAGATTTATGGGCAAAGAATGAAGTATTTTGTACTGTTCGGATAAATGGAAGACCCGCAGAGCTCAAAGTAGACACAGGTTCAAAGTGCAATGTTATGTTAGCAGAAACATTTGTTAGAGTTGGTGCTGGTGAGAAGATTGATTTGGCAAAGTGTGTGAAGCGTATTGCTTATGGTGGTGAAGAAATTAAAACTGAAGGCTCAGTAGTTCTTTCATATTACTCTGCAGGGAACAGCTATGACTTGCAATTTTACTTAGTCAAAAGGCATGTACAGTCATTATTAGGCCCCAGAGACAGTTTGAAAATGGGACTACTTTCTTTAATAAGGAAGTGCACCATGTAAGCTTAAAAGACCACTGTTCCATTTTCACCCAGTCTATTTTTCTACGTATGCTGATCTTTTAGAAGAAAAACTAGGTAAATTCCCAGTTGTGTACTCCATGAAATTAGACCCTGAAGTCAGCCCAGTTGTCAGACCAGCCTTAAAAGTTCCAGTAGCTATGCAGAACAGAATCAATTCCAAGTTAGATAAAATGGTGCTGCAAGGTGTAATTTGTCCAACCGATGAACCAACTGAGTGGGTATTTTCCATGGTGGTACCCTCATGAGAAAAGCTCAGATATTATTAGAATATGTATTGATCTACGAGATTTGAACAAAGCACTGAAAAGACCTCATCGTCCAATAAGTACGGTTGAAGAAGCTGCTGTTCTTATGCCAAATGCCACTGTTTTTTCTGTCTTGGATGGAAAGAGTTCATTTTGGCAAATTTTGCTTTACCAAAAATCCTCATTGCTAACCACTTTTGGAACTCCTTTGGACAGGTATAGATTTTTGAGAATGCCATTTGCGATAAATTCTGCCAGTGAAGTCTTCCAGCATACCATGGAGCAAATTTTTTCTGGATATCCATATGATGTTATAGTAGATGATAATCTAGTAGGAGGTAATGTTGAAGCTGACTATGACAGAAACCTCAAGAAAGTTTTGGAAAGAGTGCATGAATTGAATCTTAAGCTGAATCCTAAGAAGCCCAATTTCAGGCTACAAGAAGTTACTTATGTTGGTTATTTATTTACCAGTTCAGGGTTATGACCAGATCCTTCAAAGCAAACAGAAATTCTTGTGATGCCACCTCCTGACAATGTTCAAGCCCTACAAATGTTTCAGTGGCATGGTTAACTATCTAGGCAATCCTCATTGCTAACCACTTTTGGTACTCCTTTGGACAGGTACAGATTTTTGAGAATGCCATTTGCAATAAATTCTGCCAGTGAAGTCTTCCAGCATACCATGGAGCAAATTTTTTCTGGATATCCATATGATGTTATAGTAGATGATAATCTAGTAGGAGGTAATGTTGAAGCTGACTATGACAGAAACCTCAAGAAAGTTTTGGAAAGAGTGCATGAATTGAATCTTAAGCTGAATCCTAAGAAGCCCAATTTCAGGCTACAAGAAGTTACTTATGTTGGTTATTTATTTACCAGTTCAGGGTTATGACCAGATCCTTCAAAGCAAACAGAAATTCTTGAGATGCCATCTCCTGACAATGTTCAAGCCCTACAAATGTTTCAGTGGCATGGTTAACTATCTAGGCAAGTTCATTCCAGAATTGAGCCAACTTTCAGCACCACTAAGAGAGCTAATACACAATGATGTGTCCTGGTTATCATTAGAACAACAGCACAGACCATTTGATGTCCTGAAACAGAGAACTGCCAGTTGACCAACTCTCAGATTCTATGATGTTGTCAAACCAGTTACTCTTTCTTGTTATGCTTAGAAATTTGGTCTTGGTGCAGTCCTTCTTCAAGAGGGTTGACCAGTAAATAAAACTAACTAACCCAGTCTGAGATGCACTATGCTCAGATAGAGAAATAACTCTTGGCAATTGTGTTTGCATGCTCAAAGTTCCATGATTATATTTATGGCCACCCAATTCAAATTGAAACTGACCACCAAACTCTACTCACTATTTTGAGAAAGTCTATGCATACAGCTCCAGCTAGATTGCAATGCATGATGATGAAATTACAAAACTATAAGTTCAATCTTGTCTACATAAAAGGCAAACTTCTTTGTCTTGCTGATACATTATCCAGATCACCCAGAAATAGAACTGAACAGCATGAAAATGAGAAACTTGATTTTGAAGTCATTGAAATGAGAATTTTTTCTTCCACACAACTCGATGAGCTTAGAAGTCATACAGCCTTAGATCTAGTTCTTCAGAAGCTCAACCACTTTTTTAGTCAAGGACAGCCTTCAAAGCAATCTTGTTTACCAGTAGAAGTGCAACTATGATTTCCTTACAGAGATGAGATTTTGTCTGGCAATGGCATCATCATAAATGGTCCAAAAGTTATTGTTCCAAAATCCTTGCAATAAGAGTATATTACTGTAGATCAGAGCATGTGTATGTACCTTTAGGAAGCATTTCCAGATGTAGCACATGAATGTAAATACAGAGCACATACAGGCAGCAGTGCCAGTTTTAGAGAACAGCAAGAGTGTTAAAATGTATGAGTGTGGTAGTCAGTCTGTTTGTAAGTTTATTTAAGTTTAAATTATGAAGCCTCATTTCTGACGTGTTTGTGTGTAATAAATCTGCTTGAACAGAACCCACAAATGTTCATCTTTTTTATCCTGACCAGATGAGCAATATGGTTTCAGAACCAGGATTAGATGATCAACTTCTTAGAGCTAAGAGGTGCAGAGTTGAACGTGAAGGCAGACCAAGCTGGTTGAGTGAAATGGAGCACAGACAAATGTAAAAGGGACATAAATGAGCTAAAGGTAAAGAAAACTGCACAGATGATTTATTTAGCAAAGAAAATCAAACGGAATATTTATAAGGTAAAAAACACATTATTAATCAAATGAATAGCACAAAAATGTATTATTAAGCAAATGAAAGGCACAAACCACATTATTAATTAAATAAAATGTTCAAAACCATGATATTTGATAAAACAAGCAAAACTAGTCATATAGGTTTGCATAACGAGCATGTTTAAAGTAAAACGGGCACAAGAAAAGTATAGTGAGCATGATAAGAGATTAAAAGTGCATAATGAGTACAATAAAAGGGCAAAGTAAGCTTAAAGAGCAAGGTGACTCCTTGTTCTTTAGTAAAAGACTGTGTTTGGGTACAAATTACTATTTCGCATTGATCGAAGCCATTCAAAGCATAACTAGAGTTGTTCGAGGTATCTCAGAGTGTACAGTGTTTGAAGAATGTGTGCTTTATTATGGTGCAATTATTTCTAAGAGTTTGCTGGATGCAAAATACAGTTGTATTGCAAATTGCAGTCAAAGTACAGCCATTTTGAAACGTTTCTTGTGCTGTGTGCATTTATTCACAGAAAGCCACCATTGCAGAGTATTTGTTTACACTACGCAGCGTTATTCACACAGTACAGCCAGTTTGAAAGGTTCTTGTGCCATGTACAGTTTATTTGCAAAGTGCATTCATCTTGAAGTGTTTCTTACTCTGAGCTTTTTTCATTGTGTACAGTTTATTCGCAAATACAGTCATTCCAAAGTATTTCTTACACTGATAAGTAGTGGTTTCACAGAGTACAGAGATTTTCATAGTAAGTTCCAAGACTAGCTCAGTAAAAAGGGCATGCTCAGTGCAGTATAAGGGTAAGTTAGCAAAGCTCGTCAAGTCTTGTTGTTAACTGTCATACTTATAGAGCGAACCATGAATCTAAAAAAAGAAAAGTGCTTAGCATTTGGTAAGTGTGATGGGCCTGCCCAGCTTGCCCAAATTATTAAGTGCCTCGATCACCTCACTCCTATGTACAATGAAATAACAATAGTTATATTAAGGGACTGCATCTTGTACATAGCTCTTAAAATATTTGTAAAATATGCTAGACACATGCTTTAAGTGCAAACCTTGCTTACTGAATTTTAGTGGATTGAACTGTGATTAACCTAAAAAGATGTTTATCAGCTTACAGAGTCAAATAATAGAAATTATCACAAGTCTGAAGTCAGCTAAGAGATAAATATTATCTTAGAAGAGGAAGCATGCAGAGGTACTACAAGTAAAACTAGACATGATTATATTACAGCAACACTGAAAATAAAAGCAAGACATGATACAAGCCTTGTTTACAACTTAGGAAATGATTTATAATTTTCTATCAGTCCAAAACTGACATGACCTCTTTGACCTTGTTGTTTATACAAGACTATAAAATACTCAGTAGCCAGCAATAAATTGGAACTCACCATCCAGATCTGATTGATCTTTGCACTAGCCTGACCTGAGCATACAACTATTTTGCCAGTGTCAGCCCTGTCTTAACAGATCTCATCTTCTGGATTTGATTTAACTGATTTTCTTTGATCCACACAAATTTTTAGCTTAGACTTGAGTGCTTGGATGTATCAGTGCCTGCAAGTGTTTTGACTAAACAGATAGCTGCACTGTATACATTAGAGTTCCCCTATCATTGGGCTTGATAATTCTGTTAATGCTTGTAAGTACAGGCATCTTTATTTTTGATTTAATTTGTTGATTATGGTAATAAACTGTTTAAGCTTGCGTCTTGGTTTCCTGTGTCACTTCTTCTCAACTGTATGAACCACAGAATTAAAATAATGGACCGTAACAAATTGGCAACGAGGATGGGATTCTGAGGTTATACAGTGAAGTTGGCACAACCACCAATGTTGTTTTCTTTAAAGAGAAATGTTAGCAAAAAAGAGTATGAGGCAGACAACCTAGGTAAAAGGCCTGCAGGACCCCTGGCTGGACCATGGGGTCAAAGGGATCCTCTTGCTAGAGTATTGAGTAAAGTGTCTCCCCCACCCCCTTTAAAGCCTTTAGAATTTCTGCATGAAGTAAATTCAAATGAGATGGCAAAGGCTCTAGCAGACTTGATATGCCTTTGGGAAAAAAACAAAGAAAAAGATATACAAAAAGAGAAGGAAAAAATGCAATTGATAAGAGCCTTAAGCTGCCCCCATCTATTCCTTTAGCTTTAACAGTTGTAAGAGAAAAAATATATATTAAAGCCGGAGCATGTGTAGCCAAATACATGTTTCTGACAGCTTTTACAACATACAGTTGGTGAGCTCACACAGTAACATAGTACACTACAGATAATATAAAAAATGTATTCTTACACAGATCTCTTTAAAAAGGCAAGGCAATTTACTAAAGAGAAAAAAACACAGTAATGTGTTTGTTCGATAGCATAAACAAAGAAAATGCAGAGGGCTAGAAAAACATCCCTCACAGACTACAGAGCATGTATTAATTTGTAGACCAAATTGTGATCCAACAACATGGAATGGTATTAGCTAAACATTATTTTATTATGAGTATAAAGAGTGTGATTTGCTAGGTATTCTAATAGCTGAGGCACAACCTGTAATAGTCTTACTTTCAAATGCACAAATGTGCCTGCTTAATGTTCCACCCGCACTTAAAGCAGATTATAAATGCAGTAGACCAACATCGCTCGACAGCAGTAAACAATGGGGTAAAGCTACAAATAAAATATCAATTAATAGTTTTGTTAAGCATAGATATTTTAAAAAAGGGGAACCTTAAAAACCACAGTAGGACCTACAGTACAAATCTGCTCTGTCAATGCAGTCAAACATATTAGAGAACATGCAAAAGCTGTTGCAGATGGACAAAATCTGAACATGCTGAGAGTTTGGTCAATCGATTTCTGCCTACTGATCCTAAGTAAAGGGACACCACCACTAGCAACATCTGTTCTGGCAAAGACTGTCTTCATCTACTGGATCATACCATGCAATTCTGGACTTGGCTCTCCATTTCTACTGGAGAGGAAACAGAGCATAATTTGCTTTTACCTGTAAAGGGAAGACAGTTTACTTTCCGAGTACTCCACAAGGATACCTGCATAACCCCACTATACAGGTTAATAAAGTGACTGTATAAAAAGTGACTGTTCAAAACAATGTAATGTCTTGCAGACTGTGGCAGAAAGAAAATGTTGGCAAGAAAAGACCCCTGGGTTTTGGTCTAAAAGTTTCACTGGAGCAAACAAGTAGATTTCCCAATCCAGGGGTGGCAATGTGATGATACTTGAAAATTTTGAAAGCACAAACATCAACTGAGCAAAAAATAAAAATGGTATTTGCAAAAACGAGCTAATGTTGTATCTGAAGTGTGTCTAATGCAACAAAAACTGGCCAAATTAGTTATTCTGAAAAATACAGATATGGCAAAACAACATTGACAACAGTTAACAACCTGAAGTGGCCATTAATTTGCAGACTGTAATTCCTACTGCAGAGCAGATTACTTCCAAAACCATACTGACAAGAAACATAGCTACATGTTTTGTGTGAGAATCCAAGAAAAATGAGTTTAAAATACTGGGAGACTATTTTGCCTTCAATTGTTTTACATGCCATGGACAATAAATTACTGGGACATTTCATATGCCATGGCCAGCCTATCAGTTGTAAACTGGGACATGTGGCAAGATAAACCAAAACTTATAAAACACTAAAAATGTTGTAGTTATGCCATGCATAATAACTGTCAAGTGACATAAATGATTATTTGTATTTTAAAACTGAACATTTAAAATTTGTTAGCCACTGCACCAAGGGTAACAAAGGTATGAGTTACTAAAAGTTGCATACATTAAGATAAAATAATTGCATAAAAATTGTTTGTGTCCAGAACAGAAGGAAATTGCTTGTGAAGAGTGTCTGATAGCAAGTGAAAAGTGTCCGCTCATCTGGAGTTATGCTTTACAGCATCAGATGGGGGAATGTAAAGGGTGAGGTATACAGTAAGAAAATTTTAGTGTGTGTGTATTTTATTACATTTAATCGAAAATGAACAGCTTTAATGCATCCTGACTTTCAACAAGCAAAAAAAAAAAGAGGGACAGATTGTGTTGCAACTATAAAATCAGATGTTATATGATGTGCATCAGACTTTGATAAAAATGATTAAGAACAAAGGTACCATTCTAAAAAATGCAAATGAAAAAAAAAATAACTGCTTGCATTGATATAATATTTTGGGTGGCCATGGTGGTGCAGTGGTTAGCATTGCCACCTCACAGCAAGAGGTTCTCCAGTTCAATTCTCAGCTGGGGTGCCTTCTGTGTGGAGTCTGCATTTTCTCCCTGTGGTCGTGTGGGTTTCCTCCAGGTGCTGCGGCTTCATCCCAAAGACAGGCAGTAGGTGAATTGGACACTCTAAATTAGCCCTAGGTGTGAGGGTGTGCATGTGTGTGCCTTCTGTGGAAGGTTGGGTGCCAGGCTGGCAACTCAACACCGTAAAGCTCCACTGTCAATCATGAGCAGACAGATGATCCACTGTGGCAACTCCTAACTAGGAAAAGCCAAATGAAAAAGATTGGTATAATATTTTCATGTGGTCAGCCTGGTTCAACTTGCTTTTACATCCATTGCTGCTCATTACCATTTGCTCTTGTTTTGTTTTGTATGCTGTCAGCTGCTCTTATTACAACATGCTAAACTGTTCATTATAAATTGCTGGTTAGGATCCTAAGACTTATTAAAAGTACGCAGTGTAAGTTGCTCAATGCAAGGGGTGGCTTGTGATGGGCCCACACAGCTTGGCCAAATTATTAGGTGCCTTGACCACCTCACTCCTATGTACAATGAAATGACAACAGTTATATTAAGGTACTGCATCTTGCATATAGCTTTTAAAATATTTGTAAAATATGCTAGACACATGCTTTAAGTGCAAACCTTACTTACTGAACTTTAGTGCATTGAACTTTGATTGGGTGGCCACAGTCTGCAAGACATTACATTGTTTTGAACAGTCACTTTTTATACATTCACTTTATTAGCCTGTATAGTGGGGTTATGCAGGTATCCTTGTGGAGTACTCAGAAAGTAAACTGTCTTCCCTTTACAGGTAAAAGCAAATTATGCTCTGTTTCCTCTCCAGTAGAAATGGAGAGCCAAGTCCAGAATTGCATGGTATGATCCAGTAGATGAAGACAGTCTTTGTCCAGAACAGATGTTGCTAGTGTTGGTGTCACTTTACTTAGGATCAGTAGGCAGAAATCGATTGACCAAACTCTCAGCATGTTCAGTTTTTGTCCATCTGCAACAGCTTTTGCATGCTCTCTAATATGTTTGACTGCATTGACAGAGCAGATTTGCACTGTAGGTGCATTGGTTAGCATTGCCACCTCACAGCAAGAGGTTCTCTGGTTCGATCCTTGGCTGGGGTGTCTTCTGTGCGGAGTCTGCATGTCCTCCCTGTGGTCATGTGGGTTTCCTCCGGGTGCTCCGGTTTCCTCCCACATCGCAAAAGACATGCTGTAGGGGGATTGGACACTCTAAATTAGCCCTAGGCATGACTGCATGCATGTGTGTACCTTCTGTGTAAGGTTGGGCGCCGGGCTGGCAACTTGACACCGTAAAACTCCACCGCCGATCATGAGTGGACAAGTGATCCGCTGTGGCAACCCCTAACCAGGAAAAAGCCGAAAGAAGAAGTGCATTGAACTTTGATTAACCTAAAAAGATGTTTACCAGCTTACAGAGTCAAATAAGTGGAACTATCATACGTCTGCAATCAGCTAAGGGATAACTGTTCTCTTAGAAGAGGTAGTTTGCAGAGGTACTACAAGTAAAACTAGACATGATTATATGACAGAAACAATGAAAATAAAAAACAGACATGATACAAGCCTTGTTTACAACTTAGGAAATGATTTGTAATTTTCTATCAGTCCAAAACTGACATGACCTCTTTGACCTTGTTGTTTATACAATACTATAAAATACTCAGTAGCCAGCAATAAACTGGAACTCACCATTCAGCTCTGATTGATCTTTGCACTAGCCTGAACTGAGCATACAGCTATTTTGCCAGTGTCAGACCTGTCTTAAAAGAACTCGTCTTCTGGATTTGATTTGACTGTTTTGCTTTGATCAATACGAACATTTAGCTTAGACTGAGTTCTTGGATGTATCAGTGCCTGCAACTGTGTTGACTAAACAGATAGCTGCACTGTGTAGATTAGAGATCCCCTATCATTGGGCTTGATAATTCCTTTAATGCTTGTAAGTACAGACATCTTTATTTTTGATTTAATTTGTTGATTATGGTAATAAACTGTTTAAGCTTGTGCCTTGGTGTCTTGTGTCACTTCTTCTCAATTGTATGAACCACAGAATTTAAATAATGGACCGTAACAGTCAGCAATGCCACAAGTGTAAAAAATAGAATCATTTTTCAAAAGTTTTGTAAATCAAGTAAACCTCATTCAGTTATTAAGAAAGGTCACTCAAAAAAGCAATTTGATCATATAGAGACTGCAGCCCTACTTTATATGTAGATGGTGTATCGATGGTTGGTGAAAAGGTTAATGGAATCTGAGAGTATAGAGAACAGGAGAAACTGTAGACATCTTCTTCCTGTGTTAAACATGATATCACAGAATCATACCTGTGATACAGACTCTACATCTCAGAGCAACCCTGACAATGCTCATACCAAAGAATATGTCTCAGTATCCATTCCCCTTCCTGATGATGTCCCGGATGTCCTCAAAGTTGAACATTCCTAGAAGACAATCCCTGTTGCTAGAACCAATTCTAAATTTTATGTTACACGATCAGGTCTTATTTTAAGTCCTAGTGTAAAATATACAGCAACTTGGACATAATTGTTTTATATGTGTCTAATTTTGTATGACTGCATGTTGAATAATAAGTTCTGTATAACTGCATGTCAGAAGATTATTTCTGTAAATTGCATGTCATTGAATACTGTCATTTTGTATAAGGACTATTTCTCAAAGAGGGAGGATGCAGATCAGAGCGTGTGTATGTACCTTTAAGAAGCATTTCCAGACATAGCACATGCATATGAATACAGAGCATGTGCAGGCAGCAGTGCCATTTTGAGAGAACAGCCAGAGTGTTAACATATATGAATGTGGTAGTCAGTCTGTTTGTAAATTTATTTAAGTTTAAGTTACAAAGTCTCAATTATGACGTGTTTGTGTGTGATAAAACTACTTTACAGAACCCATGAATGCTCGTCTGTTTTATCCTGACCAGACAAGCGACAATTACCATCTTGAATCATGGCCACCCAGGAGCAGATTCTACCAAAAGAAGGGTGGGAAGACTAGTATTTTGGCCTTCTGTGTCAAGGGACATTGAGAGAGTACTTTCATCTTGTTCTGTATGTAATAGTACTTAGCCATATCAACAGAAAGAACCACTTTGTCTAAACCAGATTCCTGAACTACCTAAGCTGACAGTAGCTACAGACATTTTCGAATGGAATGGACATTATTACTTGGTGTTTGTCGACTCTTATTCTAATTGGTTCGAGATTGACCTACTCCCTAATCTTGCACCCAGTACTGTCATTACTAAGTTGAAACAGATTGCTCACCAATGACTGTACCTGTTGCTAAGCTCAGTTCTGACTGCTATATTACTAGATCAGGTCGCATTTCCAGACAATGTTCCAGATACACGGCAACTTGGACATGAACGTTTTGTCTATTTCTTAGTGTCTGTATAATTGCATGTCTTATTCAAGTGCCATTTTATTGTGGCCAATTCATTAAAAAGGAAGGATGTAGATCAGTATGTATGCATATGTTTAAGAAGCTTTCCTTGGGCTTGCATAAGTGTATAAATACTGAGCATGTGTGAGCCTGATTGCCATTATGTAGTAGGCTATTGAGATGTAAGCATGTTTGTATGGGTAGTCTGTCAATCAGTTTGTTTAAATTTTGTAGTGCTGCTAGAATAAGGAATTTTTAAAACTGCATTATAAATACTTATTTAAAACTATTATTAACACCTGTATTTCAAATCTGTATCATCTGGGCTCAGAAAGAAACCTCTCCATGCATTTACACCTGCTGCCATAGAGTCAGCTAAGCAGCAGGTGTGTTTCTTGCACGCAGTAATATCTCCACTGCTGACTACCACACCTCTCCACTTAACATTTTTGCATGGAGGTAAGCAAACCAGCAGAACTTTCATCATTTTATCAGTGAAACAGATGCTCACATTTGCTCACCATTTAACTGGGTGCAAACAAGTAAAGCAACATAAATGTATGTCTTGCATGCACAAAGACTTTGCCATCGATCACACAAACCAGCTGCTTGAGGGTATGCTAAGGAAAGTGCACAATAGCATGAATCACTGATATTTAGTGCCCATTTAGCCTTCACCCATGAAAGTACATGTAAAAACAGAAGCAAAGGGAAGGCAATCTTTAAGGAAATAACACATATTTACACTGTAGCCATATGTTATCTGCATCCATGCACTTGAAACTTAGTCTGTCAGTATTTGTTCCAAGATATATCAACTACACTACAGAAATAAAAAAAAAATGCTTTCTTATATACCATGTACATCTTTATACTGAAAATACACATTCAGATTTTCCAGTGATTGTACTAATGTGTACAGCTGTTTGCATATAGTTTGTAAACCTGTCTTTTTAAAGTATACCTGCACATTGGAATCAACATAGCAAATACTACACTTTGCACACTCATCAATGGGGTAACATGCAGATCTTTAATATCTTGACAGGCATACATGGCTCTCCATCCATTTCATACAGTCCTCCCAAAATATACTCTCAAACATCCAATGATGTTATCATCCACTATAAACTGCCCTGCAGCATTGTAAAAGTCAGACTTGTGCCATGTGCTTGGGTTAAGAACTGAGTTCTCTATCTGGTGTATCTAGTTAGATAGAGGTTTTAATCTTACTGCAGCCATTGTGTGTGTGTGTGTGTGTGTGTGTGTGTGTGTGTGTGTGTGTGTGTGTGTGTGTGTGTGTGTGTGTGTGTGTGTGTGTGTGTGTGTGTGTGTGTGTGTGTGTGTGTGTGTGTGTGTGTGTGTGTGTTTTCAGCTTGTTGTTATTCAAGAAACCATTTTATACCTGCATGTGGGACACTGCTATTACCATCCTCTTCTCACCAGACACTGCTATCTCATCACTTATAAAGTGTTGCCCAACACTCGCTAAGTCTCTAAGTCAGACTTGTGTTGTGGTGCTGGGGTTAAATGCTGAGTTCTCTACTCAGTGTACTTAGATAGGGCTTCTGTTCTCACTGCAGTCAGCTTGTGTGTTTTTGTTCATACAGTTGGTTGACATTCAAGAGACCATTTTACACCTGCATTTGGAACACTGTGTTTACCTTCCTCTTCTCACCAGACACTACTGATGTCATTACTTATAAAGTGTTGTCTGACACTCTCCAAGTCAGATTCGTGCTGTGGGGCTTGCATTAAATATTAGTTTTCTAGTCGGTGTACTTAGGTATGGGTTCTTTTCTCACTGCAGTTAATTGATGTATATGTGTGTGTTTGTTCAGTTGGCTGACATTCAAGAGACAATTTTACACCATCATGTGAATCACTGCTATTACCATCTTCTTCTCACTAGACACTATGATGTCATTAGCTATAAAGTATTCTCCAATACTATAAAAGACAGAATTCTGCTGTGATGCTTGTGTTAAGTACTGTTCTCAGTCAAAAGGTAGGGATTCATTTCTCATTGCAGTCAACTGTGTGCGCATTCAACAATCACTATGGTGACAATTTTGAACAATATGTGAGTCCACAGCTATTCCCCACCCTCCTCCAAATATCTTGTTGTAACATACAATGATTATGTCATTCTGTGTAACATACACTCTGACAGTATTCAAGACAAACCTGTGCTGTGGTAGTAACATTAACTGTTGTGTTTGCAAGCTAATTTAACTGCACATATAGGTGTTCTAATCGGATAGCAGGCAACTTGCATGTCTATACATATAGCTGTCACTTTTGAGACAATTTTACACAGGAATGTTACTGCGCATCCATGTCCTATGCTCCTCCAATCATGTTCTCCTCAGCATACAATGATGCTGTCACACTCCATAAAGTGCAATGTGACAGTATTACAGTCAGACATATGTAGCATTGCTACTGTGACATTGCATGGTATTCATATTCTATGCCTATACAGGTGTAATGTTCAAATCACGCCCAGTCTACTGCCGTGTGTGTGGTTGGTGGTACATTATGGTCATCACATAATCTTTGGAATAGCTCTTCATTTCACTACCACTTGGGGTATTTCCACATAGCCCCATGCCTCCTCCTATTTCCTCTGGCCACATGACATCCTTCCTGAAGAGGAGTAGAGGATGTCCTCATGTCAAGTATACATATACATATCATGAAGCAGAGTCCTTCCATGAGCCTCTACAAGCCATCTTAAGACCACTGCATGTGCAATTGCTAATTCTGTCCTGTTGTGGTGCACATGTCCCATATGACCAGTGGCAGGATGTAATGCAATCCAACAAATATACACATGAGCACAATAGTCTTGCTATCTTCCATAATACAGATATAGGGAGTTTTATTTACATGGTATAATAATGGATAGGATTTCACGTGATGTTAGCCATTAACCTGATAATGTCCTATGACCATATGAACAATTAAAATGTCAATGTTGCTGTAATTGACATGTTGTATTGAGGTATGGATGTACAGTATGCTTACAAGAAGGTATTACAATCTGTGATGTGAGCTAATGCCCATGAAACACACATAGGCATATGTTGTACAACTGATGTAAGTACATGGCATTGGTACAGTTGCATGAATGTGTGCATAGTATCAGTGTGTGAAATGTGATGAATGACCAAGGTTGTATTTTTAGGTCTTTTCACAAAGCATTCATTTCAATACATTTGACATGTTAAGTGGAATACACAACTAAGCACAGATCTACATGTGGATACCATCAGACATAGCCAACCAGAGGAAATAGAAAATCCACTGCTCACACTTTTTATCACGTCACCACCCTGTTGCCGCTCCTCATCAGCCAAAGTATACATGTAAACATCACTCCCTTTCTATTCTAAGGAGAGAGGCACATCTGTGTGCTCTTTATGGCTAATAATACAGAATCAGTGGGACATGCCAACATCGTGGGTTGCCTATAGCATGACACAGAACATGGACCTACCAGACACAGTTAGTAATTCAACACAACCACCAGACTGAACATCTTCATACAGAAGGATGCACATCAATATGCATCCTTCTGACTGTGGGGGGAACATCACCTGATGCATGCATGTATAGACACATCCTGAATCTCCTCGTCTGTGAGGTACACCAACAAGTCTTCATGGACCTTTTCTAAAAGGACACAGGTAATATCCCTACTGTGTGCAAAATACATATATGACTTCTTCAGGCTACATCATGTCTGTTATCTCTGTTAGATGTCCTCAAGATAGTCAACAAGGGCATGTATGATGCCAAAACTATTATCCTGTGTAACTTGACCTGGCCAAGGCATTTGACATAAATGCACACTGAGGTATTACTAAGACACTGTCATGAGTGGCTATAAACACCTACATCACCAAGTAGTAGACCACTGGATCACATTTGTAACAGATAATTATGTTAAGTGTGTAAAGTGACCTATATCTAGAGTCTGATGATCTGGGTTGTTCCTCGGGGCTCTATGCTAGGCCCTTTCCTGTTCATTATTTAAGTCTCAGATATCAAGAATGACTTTCACATCCTTTGTCCAAATGGCTTTTTGGAGGACTGAAGATTGTGGATAATCATTAAATCCAAGTGTGTTATTAGTATAATATAGACAGTATCAACATATACAAAGGATTGCTGCCACAGCCATGGTGACAAAGGAGATGAACAAAAATCATGGGGGATTTGCTACGTTATAAAATAAAATACGTAACCTAATTATAATATAGACAGCAGACTCCCATGAGCAGACCAATTGATAAGCGGCATGTAGACTGAAGTAGATGGTATGTGGAACATCCATCACATGTGCCCACAGTGGTGACCACTCACTTGTATGCAACACAACTCCTGAGTATGTGCAGGGCATCCATATCAAAGGGCATTATAGTTGCATAGTTCTTAGCCTTCATCACACCAGTAACGGAGTACAATGCACCCTTTTTCATGTACCTCACAACACATCTTCCAGGGATGAGTTACTCAAGTGTACCACATTTGCCACAGTGAGCTCCCTCGCATTTTATTAGCCATAACTAAATATTATTTTTAAAAACTATGGAAATGCACAGACTTAGATAAATATGCCATTGGAAGAAAAATGGGATAATCACAGAACAAAGCCAATGGAGTAACACACCGGCTGAAGTAGAAATGGATTTATTACCAAAAAATAAAACTTAGTTGCCACTGCTAGAGGTGGTGACATCAAGAATTTAACTGAAACTGGAGAGGTCAAATGGATGATAAAACTAAGAGCTGACCAAGGTAGTGGAATTAATGAAAAAGTTCCACTTGACCTATGCTAAAGGGACGTAGGCTTAGGAGTTGACCTTACTTCATTTTATATTTTAATAATTTTATATTTTATATCTTTATTTCCATTTTTGATATGTACCTATCATTCCATATGTATTTTTTATATGTATTTATTACTGTTTTATGTCTATTTCATATAATTATATGCTCTATCTCTTTATTTCTAAAAGCTCTTTAGCTGTTAACATGTGATTGGCTTAAGGGTATTTGAACTATGTATATATTGCAGTGGCTCGTTCTCTCTGTGTCTATGGTCTGATGAAGCAGTAGTGAAAGTGCTTACCAAGTTTTATTTATTTGGCGACTACGTTTTACTTATTTGGTAATAAATGCATTTCTACTTCAGCCAGTGTGTTATTTCATTGGTTTTGTTCTTTAAGTATTATTTTTGTTGCATAAACATTGTTTAATGGCGCAGAACCCTATCAAGGTGTTATACAAGATGTATGTGTGATACCTGTTCCTGTGATGCACACAGTACATACATAGCTGATTGCCAACACTGATGCCATGGGTTACATTCTTGACAGTGCAGATTGTGCCATATATATGCCATGCTCACCTGACACCTAGCCATGATTGCTTATAATCTCACATACAGGTATAACAGTGCCCATCTTAACAGCTCTGGCACATGTTAAATTTTGAGGAGGGTGTGCTTGACTCCCCTCATAGATTGCTGACAAATCATGACAGTTGTTCAAGTGTGCTCCTGCAGAACCATCTGTTATCACTCACAATCACATATGTTACATCAAAGACATCGGATTACTGGTGGTATTATTCTGATATTGTCCATGATTGTGTATGCTTCTGTCTACTGTTGTCCATGAGCTTGTTTCTATGAGTCCTGCTTGGTTGAGACCTATGCTGACATTACATTCATAGTCGGGCAAATAATTTTGCACAGATTCACAATATGCACCTAACCCCTGTTGTATATACTGTCCCTGATGTATGTCCTGTCCATTGTTCATGTTAGAATGCTTATATCACAAATAAGTCCCTCCATTGAAATGTCAACTTGTGTGACAGTCACATAATATACAATAACTGTGTAGTGCGTACTGTATCATGTAGATATGTGATTAGTATTTGTGCTACAGCTGTTCTCAATGACATGCCCTAATCTAGTCTACATTACCATCTTTCACATGTCTTCTTCTTCTGTGTTCATTCCTATAATTCATCTGTGTGTCCCTTTTCAGTACACACACTTCTCCTATTTATAATGCAGTCTATATATCCTTGCTAATCATTTACAAAACCTTTATTCAGTATGCTTGAAACAGGTTTCTACACCACTCTGCAGTGTATACACTTTCATGTAATGTGTTGGAACTGTATACTTTGCTTCATTAAAATCCTTGGTAGTCCTAGCTTTCCCCACAATCTAGCAGACCTAATTTGCCCATAAGTAAACTGGTGCCCATGTGGACAGGTGTTCGTATTGCTTTACACGGTTTCCTGTCCATCACCACTGTTGTTGGCCACAAAACCACACTTGTTTACATTTAAGCATGGCATGTGGCTTGCATATGTAATTAGCACTGGTCACTGTGCAAACACGTAAACTCTGTGTAGGCTTTGTGCTAAGTCTACACAGAGTTGCAAGGAAACAAACTGCTGTACATAAAGTCCACAAGAACTTTAATCCAGAAGCCTTTTCAGATAAAAACTTATTTAAAAATAAGGAAAGATAAGAGCTTTCATTCAAGAAATAGATGAACTTCATCAGATGAAGTTCTTCTGGATTTTATCTACAGCAGTGTGTTTCCTTTGCCTTCAATGTGCATTTAACCTGTATCTAACATTTATTTTTTTCCTGCACAGAGTTTATTGAATCCCCAGGACAGAGAATACAAATGAGGAATGACATGTACAATTACAATGGAAAACCAATTCCCTGGAGGCTAAAACTGTTCCTCTGAGATCTATTCCATCCTAATGCTTTCATCATCATTAAGTACTAGATCCACTTCCTAGACTTTTTGCCTCTGCCCAAGTCACGCTGTTTTCATCTTTTCCCTTGAATGGAGACCTCTCCTAATACTGCTCATTTTTGTCTGATCCTTCCAGAAGGAGCTAAGCCCATAATTTGGCTCTATTCTTGCCAACTTCACCAACTTGATGTGTGTGGATTCTACATAACCAGGCAGTATCTTTCAGAGTGTTCCCTTCCATTCAAACTTTCAAAAAAGAAAGGCTGTGTATTTGCATTAATAGTCTATTGTTGAAAGAGGGAAGGAAACTTGATAACAGACTTTCCTCTGATGCTAGATGATCAGGAGGGTGGGGGCTGTAATCCCACCTTTGGTGCTTGAATAATTTTTTCCTAATACTGACACTGCAGTGCACTGTACTGCACTGCAACTTACACTATAGTTCATCACAGAGGTCTGTACTCCTGAGTGTGCCATCTTTCAAATTAGATGTTAAACTGAGGTCCCATCTGCTCAGTGGATGTAAAAGATGCCATGGCACTTAATGAAAAAAGTAGGAGAAGTCCCCAGTGAGCAGCCCAAATTTCAGTACCATGAGTACTACCTCAGGCATAACTCTCAACTGTCCAGATTTTTGCAGAAAGTCCAGATTTTTACCTCATATTTTTGGTCTGTTCCTAACAAATTTTGGTTATCTGACAAATTATTGGTAAATCATTGAAGACTGAAGTCAGAAAGTAATGACAGACATTTAATGTTCTGACTTCATACTCTTCAGAAAATTCATGCTAATACAAAGACTGTTACTCTATCAACTTTCTAAGTTTATAAGAACAGTATATATATATATATATATATATATATATATATATATATATATATTTTTTTTTTTTTTTTTTTTTTCTGCAATTAGCCTTAAAACTGTGAGAGTCAGCACTGGCAGAATGGGAAATTACTTGAGCACAACCAAAAAAAATGTATATGTTTCAGATAGATGAACATATGTTTATGTACAATTACAAGTTGTTGCTGAAAACACAGTTAATGAATAACTACAGACTTTAATAAAACACACTATTAAGATACATCAGTAGAAGGGAATAATACACGTTTACAAGAGAGGAAACAGAACCAAATGTGTCAACCAGGAGTGCAAACATACTGAATCTGTTCCTCAGTAATGTGAGTGCATGCTGCACAGTCCCTAGTGTAATGTTCTCACTGATAAGGTCAGATCACAAAACCGTCTCCTTTGAAGTAAAAATAAAACCTGGAATCCCAATTAAGCATCAGTGTTCAGAAACTACTCTAAGGCTAACTTCCCATTGTTAAGTGATAGGCAGGCAATATTTCAAGATCCCATAAACCCTGAGAACACTGTTGCTTATATTGAACTGCTCACAGAAACCCTATACAAGCATGCTATTAATTGCATAGAGGCAGTTATACCCACCAGAATGAGGAGAGAACTAACTATAAAAAACAAACCACCCTGGTGGAATCAGATCATCAATAGGTTGTATAACAGAAACAAGAAAATCATGGCAAAAATTAGGAGAGCTTGCACCCATCAGAATAAATGCACTCTCATCAACTAAACACACAACTCAAAGGAAAAATAAAATCTAACAAAGCCAAATTTGAGAAAATATTTGGCCTTCCTGGTCAAGAACAACCAAAGGGTATTCTTTAGCTATGTCAGCAACTTCAAAGGCAATACACAATTGTGTTCAGAGCTTATTGTTAATGAAGCCACCTATACTGAGACAAAAGATATAGCAAACTTACCAGGAGACAAATTGAGTTATATCTTTAGCCCTCTCTATCACTCTGCCTCCCCTTAGGAAATACCATCAAATATAATTTTCCCTACTATCACTAGGAAACAGGTCCTAAATGCTCTCTCTAAAGCCAAGAACACTGAATTAATGATCCCAGACAATATCCCAGGGTGCCTTTTAAAGAGCATGAAACATGACCTGGCAGGACTCTGGAATTGCTATTTAACCATAGCGTGCAAACAGGCTTCATGCCTAATAAATAATAAATGGAGAACAGCAACTGTCATCCCTCTGCACAAAGGTGAGTCATCCATAGTCCACAGAAATAACAGACCCAAAAGTCTCAATAGTCTCATATTTAAAGTCTTGGAAATAATTATCATGGAAATGCTCAATAATGACATAGGAAACCCCCAGACACTGGACCCAACTCAATTTGGTTTCATCAAGGGCAGGTCATGCCTACTCAGTCTGGTGGACTTCTTTGAGAAGGTCACCAAAGAAATGGATGAGGATAAAATGGTTGATCTTGCCAAGGCATTTGGCAAAATACCCCAGATGGGTATTGTTCACTAACTGAAGAGGTTAATTATAAACCCTTATGTCATCCATAGGGTAGCCAGATGGTTCACAGACAAACCCAAGAAGTTAGAAGTGGGACTTCCACCTCTACAAAGAGGCCAGTAACAAGCAGAGTACCTCAGGGATTGGTCCTGGAAAGGCTCCTTTTTAGCATTTACTTCTCTGAAGTCAAGGTCAGTGTCAATGTCCTCTGGCTGACCAGATTTGCAGATGATTGCAAATTAGGAGCAGTCATAAAATCTCCCACTGACACTAATGTTCTGCAGGAAGGGCTGACACAAACAAATAACTTGTATCAAAGGCAATGGATAATAGTATCCTTTGAGAATTCATCCATCCCTGGTAACTATCATATTCTCAACACAACCCTAAGAGTTCAGAGCTTATCTAAACAATCCTATCTTGGTTTGTGATTTACTATGGAATAGATTGGTAAGACTAGTTTTTATTTGAATTTGTATGTTATTTTTTCCCGTTTTTCACAATTTGTAGGAAGGTAGGGATAGTTTATCAACAAGAAGATATACTTTGATTTATATTTTGTTTTACCTTTAATTTTCACTGGTGATTGTTAGGGATAGGTTTTAGACAGGTGAGTTCTAGCATACTCAGCTATAAATTCACACATTCCACAGAGAGGACAATCCAGAGCTTATCTAACAATCCTATCTTGGTTTGTAATTTATTGATCTTTACTGTTAAAAAGAACTGCAACTGTGAGTCATAGTGAGCAGAAGCTACTGCATTCATTCGCATGTGACATAAAGGAATTACAGCATTTGTTTGACTTTCAGAACATGTACAGTCAGAACAACAACTTTACTATACTTACTTTAGTATGTAGTTGTATAGTGCTTGTGTAATTTTTTTTATAGAGTTGGTTTAAGTTTTTTTTTTTTTAATTCTGGGGTTACTAATTTTGATTATTCTTTACTTTTATAACTTTTATTCGTTTGAAATTGAATATGGATTCCTTAAATGAGTATGCCATTAATGATTTGCTAAAGCACAGATATCTTATACAGTAAAATAAATGCTATGAATATTTAAACATGACATCTGATAACACTGGTGATTTGCTCCTCGTGTCAAAACTTGGATGATTTGCTTACCGTTATTAGAAGTAAATCTAGACTTACTGATGATGATTGCACTTGAGCAAATGGCATGGCTTGGAGAACTGTTGCATATATTAATGACTGGACCGATGAGATAAATAATGTTAGGCAAAGAGCAAATAGAACGCATTTAGGAAATGGTGTGTCTATTGTCTGTAAAGATCATTCAACCACTATGAAACAAGACGATACCCATGAGAACTTGGGGATTCTGGATGCAAGTATCCAGTAATCTGAGGATTCCGAATGTTTAGAAGTACACACATAGCCAGCCTTAGGCATAGGCCAACTAGGCAGCTGCCTAGGGCACCATTCTAACAAGGGCGCTTTTCCAGTATTTATTTGCTGTAAGTAGACCAGGATGGGGGGCACCGAGTGGTGTAGTGGGGGCGCCAAGTAACCCTTTTGCCTAGGGCACCAGTTGACCTAAGGCCACTCCTGAGTACACAAAAAAGAAAGAAAGGAAGACATTCACAACAAATAACAAGGAAGAAACCGAAACTGATTAATGACTGTAACGAAAAGAGAATGCATGCTAACAAAGACACTGCTTTGTTATGTAACACAAAGGTTACAGGGAATGATGATATTTGTTAATCAGAAAACCATCAGTCTACAGAAAAAGGCATCATTTTTTTCCTTTTCCTTTTTCCAAAAGAGAAGATAGAAAAAAGAGGCAAGGGGCCGGTGAAAAGGAAGACATCAAAACAAAATGTGGACGGACTGAAGAACATTACTATAAGAAAAAGAAGAGAAAGACAGATATTGACTACATGGCTCAAGCTGTGGATATAGAAAACTAGCTGGATGAGAACTGTATGCATACAAATATAATAAGCAATGAAAACAGTGGGATTAATAGGAGTAATGGTGATGAGGCTCCTTCCTTTGTAACAATTGATAGAGCAGATATTATTGTATTAGAAGCTGAAGATTCTTCAGAGCTGGTCAGAAAAGATATTCTTGCAATTAGAGATTCAGTTATTAGAGGAACTGATACTTACATTTGTACAGAAGATAAACATCGAATAATGTTATGCTTGCCAGGAGCAAAAACAGAAGATATGAGATAAGCCTTGGAATGCCTTAATGTAAGGAAGCATGGATCTGTTTTTATTCATGTCAGTGCAAATGATCTGATCTGAAAGGACTCTCCAACTCTTAGTAGGGAACTTACAGCCCTCTTAGATAATATAGCTTGTACTGGTGTTAGGATGTATTTTTCATAAATCACATATAAACTATCTCAAACAGAATACTGAAAAATGACAGTAAGCAGAAATAAACTAAAAATAATTTATTAGCGCTTTTGTAACGAACTGTGTCAAAACTTCTTCAGATGAAAACACCATCAATTCTTACCTACTTATATATTTTAAAACATACAGTCACATGATCATTCGACCAATAAATCATTAATTAATTAAAACCAATTAACTCTCCCCAAGCCTACACTGGGTCATGGTTCCAAATTCAATCCATATACTCGTTAAGAAAGCTTGATGTGACAAAAAAAAGCAAATATTAAAAAATGAAGAACTTCTCTGTATTGTTATTAAGATGCAAATTATGTACATCATCTTATCAAACTTTTCAGTTTTAAAACACACATTATTGAGCAAACATCATTCAGTCCTGGATAAATACAAGCTGTCAGTTTGAGTTGGCACAAAATCTCATTTTCTTCTAATTTTAGAGCTGTAGGACCTCATCTATCTTTTTATAAAGGATAGTCAAGTCACTGTGAATGAAAATATTATTTGGGTAAACACCTGCATGGAAAAATGTGTAAAGCATCCAACTCTAGTTTTGGGCACACGTGTTCAGGCAGGATGACATGCATTCATCAAGATCAGGCAAAAGAATTTTTGTAGCAGATATTTTGCAATATTTGACAAACACTAGGCAGGATTTTTGCCAGGTTGAAATTTAAAAGTTGACAGATAGCAACAGTTGTTGCATCTCTGATGGTTGTTAGTGCTAGAAGCATTCATCATAATAATTGGAAAATTTGTTACATTCCCACAAGATTGATGTTGTTATTGTTTGCGAAACATGGTTAAAGCACAATTACTGGAAACCAATTCTATCAAGGTATAAATGTTTTTTACTGTAACCGACATTCTAACAAAAAATCAGGTGGCAGCGTTATGACAGGGATTAAAGGGAGTTATGAGATCTGCGATTATTACATAACTGAAACATATAACAATTGTTGGAGTGTCTAGACCTCCAAAGTCAAGTGCAAATGACCTGGAGGAATTCCTACCTTTCTTGCATGAAACATGGGAGGGAAGAATAATATTAGTTGTCAGTTTAAATTTACCAGAAACTGACTAGTATAATATTGAACTAATAGCATTAATAAGGAAATTATTCATAAAGTATGTTCAAGAATCACAACTGCTTCAGATTATTAAAAAAAACTATCAGGGAACTGAACATATTAGACACTGTTTGTGTTCCTAAAGAAATTACTATTATTTCAAGCCAAATTTTACCACTCTTCATGTGCAATGATCATGGGATTATATAGGTTTATTTGTTGCTAGGTAGTTCTGCCAAACTGAAATCTAAACCAATGCACTGAAAATTAATGACAGATTATATGGAAACAAAACAGCCACTATGTAAAAATTAACTTGAGTGCTGTGTTTAGGAGAAAAACTGCAGATGGAATGTGAAACATTTTGTAAGAGAAATTGTTTGAGTGCAAAAAAAAAAAAACAGTTTACCATCAGGATCTAGGCATACAATGTCGGCAGGATATATTTCCACAACAACAAGATACTTAAGGTGTGAGTCAAAAATATAAGAAATGGAAGAGAGGTTGAACTGTAACTTTAAAAACTGAAATAAATAAGCTGGATAAACAAATTAAGCATAGTGTGAGAAGAGATCAAGAAAAAGTTGAAGAAAATGTATATAAATATATTGAGCATAATAGGAAACCTTTTTATAGATACATAAGATGTAGAAGGAGTAAAGACACACAAAATGATAAACTGTGAGGAGATTCTAAAATTTATTCTCAGACACAACAGATTATAGATATATTTATAAAATCTTATGCAAAAAATTTGGGACAACAAAGGGGTTATAAGTTGTCCTAGTGACATCCAGGTAACCTCAGATATATAAATTAAATTCAATTATATTGAATAAGAACTGCACAAACTAGATCCAAACAAAGCACAGGCAGGAAATGGAATTAGTAATAATGACCTGAGAATACTTCAGCAAGAACTTCCAGTAACATTATATTTATTATTTACTAGGTCATAAAATATGGGAGATTCCTGAAGACTGGAGACATATGCTTATTAAGGGTCTATATTATATTATTGAAAAGACAGGTCAGCAAACCGCACTTACATCAAAAATGCTGTTCAGCGAATTCACCCTCCATGCTAATTATATATACCAACTCTGAGATCACACTACAGTGAAAAAAGGGCAAATTCTGCAATCATCACTATACCATGATCTCACTATGAACAGTTTGGTGAACAACATTTCCAATGTAAGTGCCATTCGCTGACCTGTCTTTTTGATAATATAATATAGACCCAGCTTATTAAATCTGTCTTTAATGGAAAGGGCAGTAGGTCAAACCCAAAGTCATATAGACCCTTAAGTCTATTTTCATGCTGTGAAAAAATAAGGGAGAAGGTAATATTTGATACGTTTTTATCAGAACTGGGTAGGTTGGGAACTGAAACCATATATCAGCATGCATTTTTTGAAATACATCTATTACCACCTGTTACATGATGTTGCAATAGAATAACAGCTATGAATGAAACATTGAGCTGTGATGTCATTTATATAGATTTAACTTCAGCATCTGATAGGGTCATACACAAATCACTGATCAATAAATTAGAACAAGTAGGTATCAATGTACTCTTGATAAGATGGATAGCTGCATGACTTACAAATAGGATATGATAAGCATCATACAGCAATTGGACAGGTGAAATTGTTAGTTATGGTCAGGGGTCCGACAGGACTGTGTCATAGGCTATTACTTGTTTAGATTGTATCTTTCAGACCTTTTTCATCTGAGGTGTTCTACAGTCTATATGCAGATGACTTTAAATTGGGTAAACTGATTACATGTGTTACAGATAAGGCATGTCTGGAAAAGAACTTGACAAAATTGACCATTTGGGCACAGGAAAATAATATGTTGATAAATCCATCAAAAAGTAGGCATATGAGATTTGGAAGACATAAATTGAAAGATGAATATTTAATACAGCACACACTGATTGAAACTGTAGAGTCATTTAAGGACCTGGATATATGGGTAGATCTAGCTTTAAATTTTTCTAAACCTATCAACCAATTGGTTAATAATAGTTATAGAACTATAGGTTGTATAAAACGATTTATAAAGTCTAGGAAATCAGAAATGGTGAAGTCATTGTTTGTTAGTTACATTAGACCCAAACTTGAGTATGGAATAACAATATGGAAACCTTATAAGGAAACAACACCCCCTCCCCCTGGCAGACAGACTCCACAGTCAATCACACCAAACTAAATAGCATCCCTATAGGGCAATACAACCTCAACCACACACAACACTTTGCTTACTCATGCTACAAACTAACAATCAAAATAAACCCCCTCATAGCTCTCAAAGACTTAACAAAATACTGCACAAAATTAGCAAACTCTACTCACACATACTCAATGCACTCACTAGTTGCAGTGACATACACCCCAACCCAGGACCTACATCACCTATCAACCCCACCATAAACCAGCTAAATGCCTTTTACAAAAGACCTGCATCATCTATTCTCTTCTTAAACATCAAAGTAAGAAGCATACTCAGCAAAACTCAAGACCTTCATGCTTTGCTTACCCTATACAAACCAGAAGTCACAATATTAACAGAAACATGGCTTAAACCAGAACACCACAATGATGAAATTACTGCCCCTGGCTACAATATTATTAGAAGAGATAAACTAGTTAAAAAGGGAGGGGGTGTAGCAATCCTCTTCCAAAATCACCTCACCATAGAACAATTAGACTACAATAGCCTAGAAATAAAAGATGTAGAAATAATCCTTGGCAAACTAAAATGAAATTCCAGTAAGCACATAATCATTGCAGGTGGCTATATCCCACCAGGCAATAACACAACTGTAATGGAACACCTGCTTAAATGGATGTCAAACTCATTTTCACATGAAACCATACTACTAGGGGACTTTAATATAGACTGGAAAAAATGCTCCAGCCACAATTCCTCTGCCTTTCTAAACCTCCACAGGTTTACCCAAACCATAATAACTCCCACAAGAAATGACAAAGCATCCAAACGCCAGTCAGTCTTGGACTGGATCCTAGTATCTGACCCCACTCAGGCTCACCTATCCGGCTGTCTCCCAGATAGCCTAAGTGACCATCACCCAACCTACCTAATTAGGTACAGATCACAATCTATCAACCAACCCATCCTCAGGGAAGTTCACAATAAAAAGAAGTTTATAGCCACTAACTTCATCTAAGAGCTAGAAAGTGTCAAATGCCGCCCCCCCCCCCAAATAACTAGCCCTAGACAAAGCAGTTGAACATCTCAATACAACCTTCCTAAAAATCCTAAACCATCATGCACCTTCCCGAATCATTAGAATAAAACTAACTCTGCCCCATGGCTCACTATAGAGACTAAAAATAAAAAACAAAGAAAGGGACAATGCCTGGACACAGTATCAGAAAAATAAAACCTTATGTATCCGACAAACCTATCTAGAACTCTGAAACAAAACCAAAAATCAAATCAAACTAGACAAAGACAATTACTATAAAAACATGCAAGAAAAACATGCTCATAATACCCAAAAGTTCTGGGCCACATTAAATGGCATACTCCACCCAGGAAAAACCATCACCCCATCCCCAGTGCTACCTAACAATCTTGAAGACATTCCCACATAATTCAACAAATTCTTTACTGAAACTGTCCAGACCCTGGCCAATGCCCAAAACAGTAACAGTAGTCCCACACCAACAAAGACCCCTACCCTTCTCAATACTCAACCCAACATTCCCAAATTCAACCTCCAGTCCGTGTCCACTAGGGTAATTTCTAAACTCTTCAAAAATCTAAAACCAACCACACTAGCAGCTGATAAGCTACCAGCAAACTTCCTTCAGATATCAGCTGATGTCATAGCCTACCCAGTCACTATTGTCACAAATAGATCACTGCTTGAAAGCAAAGTACCCACCTCCTGGAAAACCTCACATATTCTACTACACAAAGGGGGAACTCCTTAGATCTGACAATTATCATTCAGTTGCAATCCTATCATCTTTGTCCAAAATATTAGAAAAAGTGATTCACACTTAACTAATGCAACACCTCAAAGATAACAACCTTCTCTCTGCTTCATGACATGGGTTTAGACCATCTCACAGCACCACCACAGCCCTTCTATCATTCACAGATATAGTTAACCACCACAGAAACAAGGGTCTGTTTGTATCCTCCATATTCTTAGACTTATCAAAGGCCTTTGATGTGGTTAACCACAGCATTCTTCTTAAAACTCTATCTACTATAAACATGAGCCCCCCCTCTATAGTTTGGTTTAACAGCTACCTATCAGGACATCAGCAAACACTTCTCTGGAAAGACCAATTGTCCCTCTATTGCCAGTTACCATAGGAATCAATCCTTAAAAGGTCTATTCTTGCTCCCTTACCGTTCTTCCTAGATACTAACCACATCACTTTATCCTCACTCTCTGTGTCAAACGTACAATATGTAGATGACCCCATCCATATTTGCACCACCTCCACGCTATATGAACTTCAATCCCTAACCCAAAACTACTTCACCCTCATAGAAACATGGTTCACCAATATCAAACTTCTTCTCAATCCCCAAAAAAAAAACAAACATATTCTATTTGACCCAGGAAAACCATCACCCCTAAGTGTTAGCTTCTCTATCAAATCTAAAGACAACATTCAAATCAGCCCTACCACACACACAAAACTGGTAGGTGTTGAAATTGACAACAATCTTAGATTCCACATCCATATTGCTTAAACCATCAAGAAAGTGAACAAAAAACTTGGACTCCTTTATAGGAATAAACACTTTATGTCTAATAACACCAGAGTAACCATTGAAAGGACCCATATCCTATCCATCCTCTTATATGCCTCTCCCATCTTAACCAATCTCCCTCAAACTGACCTAAATAAAATGTAATCTTGTTACAACAAAATCGCCAAATTTGCTACCAAAGCCTCTTATAGGTCCCATCACTGTCTGTCACTTAAACAGCTCAACTGGTTGGAGCTAACTCATATGCTACTGCTCAATCAACTATCTGCTGCTCATAAACTCTACTACTTTCCCCACCTAACCCCCACACTACAGCAACTCATACAACCATACATCCCCACTAGACCCCTTAAATCCAGCAACCAGAACCTCATAACAGTCATCAAGCACAGAAATGATGCTGGCAAATCCTTTTTTGTCAGCACCATTCCCAAAAAATGGAACACTTTACCAAGCCAAACAGCCTCTACCACCTCCACTACTCAGCTTAAAAAAACTGAAAAAACATTTTCAGTATAATTGGCTATGCTCATGCCATTTACCAGGCTAACCCTTAAAACGATAATACCTCTGTACCCCAGCTACTCACAGTCTGTCTCCTGAATACTAAAAACTGCTTCTTTTGGTACTCTATACCTTAATGATTGATTATTGTATGACTTCTTAATTTAATTTATTCCACATTGAATGCTTCATCTCTTTTTGTGTATGCAATGAAGGTTCTCATGAAGTGAAATGAATGTTCTGTGTAATGACCTTGTATTCTATGTGTTTTCGGAGCCTATCTCCTTGGGCCTCAGCTGAAAATGGACCTTTGTCCAGTCAGACTTTCCTGGTTAACAAATGTAAAATAAAAAATAAAAAAATAAATAAAAATAAAAACAGAATGAGTAAAATGGAAAGAATACAGTGGAACTATACAAAAGGCATCCATGGTTGTGAAAATTTAAGTTATTATGAAAGAATAAAATATCTGAACTTGTACAGTGTCACTTATAGATATTTAAGAGGAGATCTTATTCAGGTATATAGGGTATTTAGAGATATGTATCTCTGGCAATGGGTGGAGAAGAGTGTCAGGAGTGATTTGTGACAGATGGGTATCAGTAAGAGTGAAAGGGAAGGTCTACAAGAGTGTAGTGAGACCAGCTATGTTATATGGGTTGGAGACAGTGGCATTGACAAAAAGGCAGGAGTCAGAGCTGGATGTGGCAGAGTTAAAGATGTTAAGATTTGCAATCGGTGTGACTAGGATGGATAGGATTAGGAATCAGTATATTAGAGGGTCAGCTCATGTTGGACAGTTTGGAGACAAAGCAAGAGAGATGAGATTGCGTTGGTTTGGACATGAGCTGAGGAGGGATGATGGGTATATTGGGAAAAAGATGCTAAGGATGGAGCTGCCAGCTAAGAGGAATAGAGGAAGGCCTAAGATAAGGTTTATGGATGTGGTGAGAGAGGACATGCAGGCGATTGGTGTGACAGAGCAAGATGCAGAGGATAGGAAGAAATGGAAAGAGATGATCAAGAGAATGATGATGATACCTCTGGCAATGTTTGGGGTTATCAAACCTTAGTAGAGAATCATCAGACAACCTATGCAGAAGATTCTAAAGGAATGAGAAGTGTACTAACTGGTTCTCTGATGCATAGAACAGACTACCAAATTACATTAAATAAATACTAGTTTAAATATTTTTAAGAACAGCCTGGAAACTTATTATGGGAACAAGTGTTTTGGTATATTGGCAGCTAGAAGGATATTGATGCTTATGCTTGAAATATTTGTATGTATGGATGCACGTAAGCGTCAACCCAGTAGTCAGGGACTGGGAACACACACAGACAGTAATCTAGCCTTTGACCATCATGTGTCAATAGTAGTGAGGAAATCATTTTATGTTGTGCAACTTATAAACCAAGGTATGGCATTTAGGTCAAAGAAGGTCATTGTTCCACTGTATTAATCGTTCATCAGACCTGTCAATGAGTACAATGTCCCCTTTGGTATGAACCTAACCAGACACATCCAATAACTGGAACATCCACAGAGGTTTCTCACTAAAATCATGCAGGGTGTAAGCAACATGTCCTTTGCAGACCATCTCAGAGCCCAAGCTCTATATTTTGCATCCTACAGGCTACTGAGGGGAGATCTATGCCTGGTATATAATACATTGTCAGACGCCACCCTTATGAACCTCCTGCACATCTACAAAACAAACCATGCTTGAATTACTCCTGTTAAAGACTTAAATCATTATTAATTAATCTGCTATATCTCTTAATTTTGTAATGACGATGGAAGTAAATATTTTATAGTCTACATGTAATAATGGAATGGGTCTATATGAGGAAACTAATTTATTATCTTTCCCTTGTTTAAGTATGGGTGTCATTACAGTAAATTTCTATGAGGGAGGAATTATTTTTGTCACTTTGAGTTATCCCGAAAACGTCATTCTGTAATTCTGAAATATTTGTCAGAAACAGACTATATACTTCCATACTTAAACCATATAACCCTGGCGCTTTACCATTTTTTCCCTTTTTAAAGCTTCTTTAACTTCTATTAGGGTAATAGGCTTATTCAACAGAAATATTTGTTGGTCATTAAGTTTATTAGTAACAGTTTTCTTTAAATACTTGTCAGTTTTGTAATCATCAGGATTATCTTTATTAAGATCACCATGAAATGTTTTAAAAATATTAAGCTTTCCTCTGTGTCTAAAGTAAGCTTATTAGTGTGAGGATTTTGGATATTATTGATATGTGCCATTTTGAGTAACATCTTACTTATATTAGCTAAGCTATATTGATTTTTTTGAAGTCATCGCAAAACTGTGAACGTTTATTTTTTCTTAAAGCTATCTCCACTTTATGCATTAAAACCTAAAATTTGATATTTTGTCATGAATTTTTAATGACTTCAGTATTATCTAATTTCTTTGTTTGTTATTCAGCCCTTGTTTTGTGTATTTCATCTTGTATTTCTAACGACACTTTATCCCAGGTTTTCATTTTATTACTAGCCCATATCCCCATTTTATCTTTAATTTGCATTTTTCAAGAGTCACATAATATGACTTTACGAACCTGACCATTATCATTCAAAGATAAACATATTGTGATTTATTCCTGAAAGTAACTCTTAAATTCTTTTAATTTCATCATATATATTGGGATTTTATAAATAATTTGTAATGTTCTTATACCCATTACTTTAGTAGCACTTAGTGCACTATAATCAGATAAAGAACAAGGAATATTTTAAATTAATTTACTTTATTAAGTAAATCTGTACTGGCATAAATCCTATCAATTCTAAATTGTATCCCATGTGCATAAGAAGAACAATGATTTATAATCTGCTATTACCATTAAATAAACTAAATTATTATTACTAATCCATCTTAGTGCCTTAGCTGATCTCACAAGTTTAGCTTTCTTCTCTTTACCTGTATCCTCTAAACTAGATATGCAGTTAAAATCCCCCTGCTAAAATTAAACTACCCTGGCAATGACATTTTAGTAAGTTTAAGTGATCTGTAGCCACTTTTGCAGCTATCCCACTATTCCACTAAACATTACCTAGTTATAGAGTTTGTCACTATATTTAATTCTTACACATTCCTTTGGGATCATTAATGGATTCCATGACCTTAGGCATTACAGTAGACTTTCTCCAAAGTATAAAAGTTCCTCTATTCTTTTTATTAAAAGAAGCAGATGATAACATTTTGTAACCTGAGTTATTAAAATATTGCATATCTTTATCTACCAAGTGAGCCTCTTGCAAGAATATGGTGTCTCCTCTATTTAATTTTAGATATCTCATTAATGATTTTTGTTGCTATTATTTAATCAATTTACATTTATTGATAATAGATTAAAACTATCCATACTATGCATTAAAAAACTTGTTTAAAAGATATGACATATTTATCCATCATATTAATTTTATTGTATATAAGACTCTAATACATTCCTCCAATACTGTCTTAACATTCCACAATTTTTTAATTCTTCCCTTCTATAAACTAAACTAATAAAACTCATAAATAACAAAAACAGAAACAAGTCTACAACTGTAACTCTATATATTACTAATAAAACACAGCCTACCATGGATATCAAAGTTCCTAGTTTTCCTGTCAAATAGACAAATTAGTATACTATGTTTCTACCTACTAATACCTAAAAAATCATCAACAACTAACCAACCACTTCAGAGACTTACAAATAATTAATATAGTATTATATATAAGTTGAAAATAATACATGCCTGTTAATTTAGTTATATATTTCCCATTTAAAACTATTGCTACACAAAAGTTTAATAATAATCTTCTATTAATCACAGATATTAAATAATCCAACAAATGGTGTACTATATACCTATAGTAGTATAACATATCCATCAAATATTAATAAATTATTCACTAAATCAACATTTTTATAACTAAATCTCTAAATAAATAAGTAGAACAGAGTGGGACCTGAAGAGATAAAGATATCTGTAAACTTACAGAAAGCAAGTGCTCTTGTTATACTAAGCTGTTATACAAAAGGAAAATCAATGCACATATATATATGTGTGTGTGTGTGTGTGTGTGTGTGTGTGTGTGTGTGTGTGTGTGTGTGTGTGTGTGTGTGTGTGTGTGTGTGTGTGTGTGTGTATTTATCAAGCTGAAATATATGCACATACTTTATAGATCTAACAAAACCTCTGAATTAATTTTAAAAGTACAACTGTCTTTATTTTAAAATTGTGTAACATTCTTAATATGTTAAATATCAAAATATGTAAAAATCATTTAGCTTATTAAACTCATTCATAAAAATATGCACATTACTGAGATGAAAGAAAATGTCTTGCTAATTCTATGGAGTCAAAAAAATGCAGTCTATATGGGTCTGTATTAGATGAACGAATACATAAAATGTCAAGTATGACATGTTAAACAGCTTTTAAGTGAACGTTCATCTAAACGAAACCCCAGAATTTCAAAACAAAGCGTTTTGAAAAGTTATAGTTGGCCAGCCATCAGGAAGCTAGCAGCTTATGGCTACAGTGTAGTGTACACCATTAAACCCCTCCCCCCAAAAAATCAACAAACAAAATAAAGTGCGGGCTTTGGCCCCCACATCCCCTACGCGGGGACCTGTGTCACCCCCACCCCCTACTTAAATATACCAACTCTAAGATTGCACCACAGTGGAGGACTGTCATAACATTACACAGGGTGAATGATGAGACCGCACCACAGTGAAGGACTGTAAGAACAGTTAGACAGGGTGAACGTTCTGACGTCAGCCGTTGGCTTCCTGATGACTGGCCAACTATAACTTTTCAAAACTACTTGTTTCGACATTCTGAGGTTTCTCTTAGATGAATATTCGCTTAAAAGCTGATGAGCATGTCGTACTCAACATTTTAAGCATTTGTTCATCTAATAGGGAACCATCTACATTGTATTTAAAAGTTGTAATGTGCTCAATTCAAATCCCATTCTCTCTTTCTGGGTTCAAACATATTGAAAAGTCTACTTTCTTCTTCTATTAAAACGGATGTACTGATTCAGTAATATGAAACTCAAATTTCAGCTCTGACTTATGAAACAAGTTATTTCTGGTAGTGTTAGTGAATTTAATAACATATAATATGCAAAAAGCTTCAAAGTTCACATGACCAACCTTCAAATTTCACCTTTCAGGATATTTTCAAATATTTTTATATTTTATATATAAATTATATGAGATCTTGTACATTCACATTGTTGCCATATGCAGGTATATGTAATACATATCTTTCTTATAAGAAATTTATTATAATGCATTCTTTTCTGTCTTATTTATCCACTAATATTCTACCTTATTCTATATAACTTGTATTTCTAAAACCTCCCATCAACAGGCTATTTAATCATCAGCTATCTAATAGAGATTACAGTATGTATGTATATATTTCTCAACTTACTGATACTTCTTTTTTATTAATCTTACATAGTAGATATCTCATTCTTTGTGCATTTGCTTATTATTCATAACGTTTACTATTCTTATTAATTCTAGTATTGCAGGCAATATTGACTATATATAAAATAATTCCTGCTTGTTTAATCTGAATGTGTATTTTTAGCAATTGTGAACTGTTGTTCTGATCTAAGCTTAACATCCTGACACTAAAATGTGATTACAGTATGTAAAAATGGCAATGCACCGGACACAGCAGCAGTTAATGTCTTGTGCAAGTTTCTTATTCATCTTAATTATTTTAAACTGTTCTAATTAGTAGCAAACATGTAACTTTACTTCTTTCCATAAACATGTACAGTTAGAATTAATAACACTTCTGCATATGGTATTAACATTCAGCAAAATATAAGCAAATTTTATATTAGCAACAGCTCAATATAAAACATTAATGTAGCTTTTGCTTTACCTCTTCTTCACTTCTAAATATATATTAAAACTATGTCATTTTGAGTAGATTTCTCACATATATACTTCAAAAAACTAGAAAGAACATGAGTTCCCTCCTGCTTTCAGACATCAGTGATGAACTTTGACCTAGATTTTCTTCTTAAACAGCTCAAGGAGTGGGATGGAAGCAAGGCAAGCAAGAATAAATAATTTTCACACAAATGGGACATTCTTTTGTTCCCAACATTTTTTTAAGTGTTGATTGCTTCATTAATGGCCTGTGAAAGGAATGTATTAGACAGAAGCAAAAAAAAAAAACAAAATCACTAGCACTTTAACACTTCAAATTAGCATATTACATAAACTGACATTCAGTTAACCCCGCAAGGCACATACTAAGCAAAGTTAAACAAATAAAATAAAATTCTTAACTTATATAGTCTTACAGTTACCAATTCTATTGCATATACTTTAATGGGATTCTCTTAAAGGAAGTATTTGTTTACATTTCGAAATAATATAAATATACAATGTAGGTGCTCTCCAAGGAATAAACTGTGCTTAAAGAGCCAAAATAAAATATTAAAAGTACCAAAAGCACAGGTTCATGACCACCAGTATTCGAAAAAATGTTTAATCAGTAAAAGGTAAGCGCTTTCACACATATAGTTGTGCTTCTTCAGACCAAAGAACAATCAAGAGGCACCACATTATATTTGGTTAACAAATACCTAATTAAACAATCAATGACATCATTAATTAAACTTCATTAAATATTAAAATACTCTATTTAGAAAGACCATGTGCCTTTAAACAGACTTAATGGAAATGTTTCAATTCAAGCCTGGAAATTTATCAGCCTGCATTTTTATTATCCAGTGTAGTTCCTTATTCTCTGTAAATATTCTTACATCACCACCCCTACTGTTTGTTTGAATGAACTCTATTACCATAAATGTAAAAGAATGTAGAGTTCCCATTTCAATAAAATGCTTGGCAAGTGCATTACGCATGTCCCCCACATTCATACAATATGAATGTTCCCATGAATAGCCATAGCTACAGCCCACCAACTCTCCTCACTGTTATATGAATACCCAATACTTACCAACCTCAACAAGTCAGAACTAAATAAATTAGAACCATGTTAGAATAAGACTGCTAAATTTGCAACAGATTCCACACATTCAATCCATCACTATCAATGCCTAAAATATATTTCTCGATTGGAACTACCTTATGTTATGAACTATAACCAATTAATAATGGCACACAAAATAATGCACAATCTTGACAATGTACCTTCCCTAAAAAATTTTCTGCAACCCTACTCTAACATTCATACTCTTCGATCATCTAACAAAGACTTACTGAAAGTAACCAAAGTATCCAATACAGCAGGCAACTCTCTTTAGTCTTAACTTTGTAGCTAAAAATTGGAATACCCTTCCACATAGTATTAGACCCATAAGCAAACTTAATCATTTCAAAATATCTCTCAAAAGGCAATTATTTGAATCCTGGCTTTGCACGTGTAACACTCCAGGTTTTAACTTAGCATTACTTATACAATTTGGCTGTACATACTAACTCTTATAACTTATCCCTTCAATTACACTACTCTATACAGTTACATTCCTAGCTGCAACTCTCACCATGGAAGTATTACTAACTATGCACTACTTTGCCTAAGTGATTCTGCCTGCTAGGTTTCCTAACTAATGTTATGTTCCTCCACATAAATAAGTTCAACCTTATGTTTGTCTATATTCAAGTGTTAAAGTCTTGTTCTATTTTATACTATCCCCCAGATTCACTAATCTTCAGTGCAGGACAATGCTAGTCCTGCATGGAAGTGGCCATTTAGGAGGAGGACAGCAACACGCCAAGCATATTGATGAAGGTGTGCTGTCTGACCTCCAAATCCTACATGGAGCATGGACGAGGGCCATGCACACCCTACATGAAACGATTCACCACTAAGCCATGCCAGATATCCAAAAACTGTATGTTGTCAGAAACATAACACCAGCCCAGTCATGTAACAGTACAGAGAATGTATACCTACAGCTAGATGAGCGTGTGTCTGCAAATACATAAGCAAATATATATACCCACAGAGGTATATATGGCCAGACATCTTTAGATACCAATGGTAGATGAACAGAAACATATATGTCCACACACACATAGATATATATATATATATATATATATGTGTGTGTGTGTGTGTGTGTGTGTGTGTGTGTGTGTGTGTGTGTGTGACTACATCGATAGATATGTTGTATCCATTTAGTTAGTGATATATTTGCAGACACAAGCCCATCTAGCTGTAGGTATACATTCTCTGTACTGTTGCATGACTGGGCTGTAGTTAATGGGCGTGCCTTCATTGAAGGTTGGGCATCGGGCTGGCAACTTGACACCATGAAAACCAACTGCCAATCATTAGTGCATTAGTGGACTGGAGTTCTGCTGTGGCGACCCCTAACCGGGAAAAGCTGAAAGACTAACAACAACATATATATACATATATATATATATATATATATATATATATATATATATATATATATATATATATACATATATATAAATATCCAGAGATATACACATATAAATACAAATATATGAACAGATATACATGCAAATGCTGACAACTACACATATATATGTCAATATCTATATGTCCACATATACACATCAAGTGACATATATACTCACATATATATCTCCGTAGGTATATTCCAACATAGATAAACATATGTAAGCAAATATATATACCCACAGAGGTATATATGGCCAGACATCTTTAGATACCAATAGAAGATGAACATATATGTCCACATGCACCATCAATGGGCCTGAAAGACTCCAAACAACACATGTCATGTATGAATTTGCATAACCCCCACCCAGCCAAACATGTCCGCCCTGCAATACAATACCAAGCTCATAGTATTGCAGGTCTGTCACTGAACTAGGTAATTAAATCAGCCCTCTGTTATGCGTCACATGTCAACATCACATACGCATCTCCCCCAACCACTAAGCAGGCCGAGCAGTACAGGCCCATCCAACCCATGCCATCCCCAACACATACATGCATAACCCACAGTTCTGCTTTCCCCCACCCCTCAGCACACATGCAGCCACCACCCCTACACTGGTTACCAACCCATAGTTACCACACCACCACACATTGCCCCCCCCTTGGGACCCATCCCGTATGATGTCCCGACCGAAGTATCCTAGGTGTGGCACATGCTGGAGACAATATGCATAGCCAGGGGTACCTATGTAACCCTGGGTGTAGACAAAGGTTGAATACCCAATGTTTGGGTTGTCCCACATTGGACAAATGTATTCCTGGTACTAAGAATAGATGTCACATGTGACTCTGTGTACACCAACAGATGTTGTGGTAGGTATCGCAAAGCATAAGCGGCACACAAGGTTGGCCGGTATGCACACAAAACACAGTATCCAGCAATACCAGTCAACATTACTGGATATGTAGCTAAAGATTTACAGGTATATGTGTTAGTATAAATACCCATAACTAAATAGATACATACCTCCTCTTCTCTGTAGTACATATGTATACAGACATAGATAGACATATAAATAAATACCCACATATACATATATACATATGCAGACACCCATACATCCACATATCGTCAGATACATATACAACAATATATATATAAATAAATATATATATATATATATATATATATATATATATATATATATATATATATATATATATATATATATATATATATATATATATGGGTCTACTGTATAAGTTCTAAAATGCACTTCTTCAAACTCACACAGTACATCCTGGGTTATGCAAAAGAGCAATTAATCGAAAGTGCACTTTCGCGAAACCTGCTTCAGCGAACTGGCTACTACTGATTTTACTGCAGTAGTTACAGACCTTAGAGTTAGGGTGCAGGTCATGGTAAGGGGATAGCTAGTAGGGCTATCCCCTTACCATGACCTGTGCCCTAACCCTAAGGTCCGTAACTACCGCACGTCCGTAACTACCGCACGGGAAGATAGTGGAGCAGGTAAATAACTGCAAGTATCTGGGAGGGTTTGTTGAAGAGAAGAGTAGTCTGAATGAAGAGGTCAAAGCTAGAATCAGAGGTGTTGCAGCAAACTGGCATAGAGTGCCAAGTGTAGTCTATTACAGAAGAGTGCCAAAGAAGCTGAAAAGTAAGGTGTACAAAACAATGGTGTGACCAGTACTACTGTATGGTACAGAAACCTGGGAAGTAAAGGCAGAACAGATGAAGAAGCTAGAGGTGCTGGAAATGAAATGCCTGAAAAGTGCGGTAGGATGAACTCTGTGGGACAGATGAGGAAATGAGGACATAAGAGCAGAAGCCAAAGTAGTTCCAATTGCAGAAAAGATCAAAGAGAACACATTAAGGTTATCTGGACACATGCAGAAAAGTAGAAGACAATCTGGTGAAGACGATTTGGAACATACGGGAAGAAGGTAAGAGGAAACAAGGATGTCCAGCAAAAAGGTGAATGGATTGTGTGAAAGAAGATCTGTGATGGTCGGGCATGAGTGTCGAAGAAGGCAAGAGTGTGGCATTGAATTGAGAGAGATGGTGACAGGTAACACGATTCCCCAACCCAATGTAGAAAATGGGAAAAAAGGGGGCTGAGGATGAATTACCTCATCCCATTGACTCCCCATCTTTGTGCAAGAGGATTACTGTTGCTGTTCTTCATTCATCCAACAAGATGTCTGTTTGGAGGCTGACACTGAATAGCCTGTGTACGTGATCTGACAACTCCTGTTTGAGGTGGACCAGTATACTATTTGGCCCTATGGAAATAGGGTTTTTGGCCTAAGATAGTGCCTTAGGACTTATTTGGAGATTTGAGGGGGGAAGAGATACAGGTACATGCTCTGGGAATACAGGAAGGGTCATATATGAACTAAATTTGTCTCCTATTATATTGACTTTATCCACTTGCTCTGATTATGTGATATCCTTTATTATTATTATTATTAATTATTATTAACTCTGCACAGTTATACACATTATTTCTAAGGTTTCTTATGTAATTAAAGAAGGCCTCGTGGTTATCCTTTTCCTGGGTGGCTATTTTCACTTCATATCTGGTTTGTTGATCAGGAAGATCTCTTATACTTTTCAAGAGCATCATGAGAGTTAAATTTATTTTTGCATGCAATGATTTTTTTTAAGTATATAACCTGTTTACAGCTGGGATCTACCACAAGTTTTTTCTTAAATTTGGTGTATTTACTTCATAGAGGACATCTGTGTCTATACAGCTATTTATATATGCACAGAGTTTGGTGGCAAAGGATGTCATGCGAGCAGTGGGGTCATCAGGTTTGAAGGGAATGTTGAATTTAGTCAGGTCATCAGCAGTTTTAGTAGATTAGCCTTGGTAAAATCTCTGTATGCAGACATATTGTGAAATGCTTCTAGCTTCAGCCTTATGGTTAATGGATCTGATTTGTCATCTAATTTGACCAGGGTGGAATTAACAATTGGTGGGGAGCAAAGCTGTCAAATATTGGTAGGCACCACATCCAGGATTTTATTGTACCTGGTTGAGGAGCAGACTACCAGTCCAGAGACCTTGTAATGTCGAAGTCCAGAAATTTCTGGCTGTACGTGTTTGAGGAATAGTTAATGACTCCTAAGTGAATAGTGTTTGCCGTAATGCATAATTAACTCCTTAGTAAGGCAGGACATATGGGCTGAGGGGGCATAGAAGGAATCCTATAGTTAGCTATGATATGATAAGGGGTGTTGCTAATACAAATTGTATGTGGAGGAATTCCAGGTCATTTTCTTGTCCAACAAGTATGGAGATGATTTTTTTAAGAGTATGGTGA